>NW_007259849.1:1458323-1462357 GCF_000164805.1 Carlito syrichta
AGGCAGGAATTTATGGCCTTTGTTGTCTTTGGGAGGCAGAGCCATCTTGGGGATGCCCTTCTGACTGTGGTCTGCACCTTTCACCAGTAGTTCCAGTTACTTGGAAGGCTGAGGTGGAAGGATCGCCTGAGCCCAGCAGATCGAGGCTGTGGTGGCTGTGAGCATGCCACTGCACTCCAGCCCAGGGGACAGAATGAGACTCCGAGTCAAAACAATTAAAAAAAAATGCATAGATAATATCACTTAAAAGTGTACACTTTTTTTTTGGCACCACCGTAGATCTCAGTCTCCTTGATATTAACAAGAAAGCTCAGGCAGAAGACACAGGCCCACATGGTTTTCCTTTAAGTCTTGTTTTCAGGTGGCTCATTGTCTCTTCTGGTGACTCATTTAACCCCAGACTCAAACCTGATAATGCACTGTCCCAGAGGCCTTGCAGACAGGATCCTCCTTTTGTGTGGGAAGCACTTAGTAATTGGTGTGTGTTACTGAAGGTGTTTGTCAGAACTGGGTTTCTCTCCTGATCTGCCACTTACTCTATGTCACCTGCTGTAGATACCTATTGTTTGGTCTACTCAGCACCAATCTCATCCCCGTGCTCTTTCTGAAAATCTTTTTTTGAACTGGAGTCTCAGTCTGTCACCTAGGCTGGAGTGCAATGGCATGCTCACGACCACTGCAGCCTCAACCTGCTGGGCTCAGGTAATCCTTCTACTTCAGTCTTCCAAGTAACTAGAACTACAGGCATATGCCATAATGCCCAGCTAATTTTTTGATTTATTGTAGAGATGAGGGCTCACCAAGTTGCCCAGGCTGGTGTCGAACCCATGGCCTCAGGCAATCTTCTTGCCTCAGCCTCCTAAAGTGCTGAGATTATAGGCATGAGCCACTGCACCTGGTCTGAAAACTGTTTTACCACAGTCCCATTCTATCATATATGGTTCTATAGGAAATGGTCATGTTCTTAGATGACAGGATCTCCTGCTTACTCCAAAAGTAGACAACGGCACTGAGCTCTATGCAGTCTTTCACTAAGATGTTAACTTGGGACTCTGTCTACTTCTTTATAGTAGAGAAAAGCTGTAAGATGCAAGGTGTGGAAGTTTCCGATGGCCATTTGAAGAAAACTGGCTTGCATGGAGGAAAAAGTGAAGTCAGCACACAGAGAAGATACAAGACAGTGCAGGTGGTGTCTGAAATCTTGGTAGCAGTTGGGTCTGAGGCCCAGCTGTACCTTGTCTGTCCTTTGGGAGGGGCTCAGTTGCTTGACTCTTGGATTCCATAAGCCAACAAATCCTCCCTTATACATATCTAAGTCAGTTTAAATTGGCTTTTAGTCCAATACAACTGAACTAACACCAACTCTACGTGTAGTCACTAAAATAGTATGAGTCTGTTTCTCCATTTGAAGAAACAACTTCAAAGGCTTTTAGCAAAAACTCATGAGATACGTAGCTTTGTTAAAACCATGCTGAGTTATACATTTGTAAGCAGTGACTATTACAAATATCTCATGAAGATAATGGCAAGTAGTATCCAGATGGCATTTGAACTTAGCTAAGTTCAGCCCTCCTGCTAGAAAAAAAACATGTCTTGCTGACTAGAAAGCAGTTAACTCCACAGTTAAGTACCCACTGCTTATCTGCCCGTTGTCCTACCCTCCCACCAACCCACACACCCTTCTGGGAATCACTCCACCTCTAGGCCATCCATTTGTTTTCCATAGGAACTGTCCTATCCTTTCAGGAATCCATCTCCAGCCTTATGGATGGGCCTCAGGGTAAGCACTAGACCCAAGCTGAGCCAATGGATCCCTTTCCTGGGACCTTTTAAAAAAAAATTGTAGGCCGGATGCCATGGCTCAGCCTGTAATCCCAGCACTTTGGGAGGCTGAGGTAACAGGACTGCCTGAGCTGGGGGGTTCGAGACCAGCGTGGGCAAGTTGGTGAGACCTCATTGCTACAATAAATCTCAAAAACTAGCTGGGCATGGTGGCAACTTGGCAAACCTGTCTCCACAATATATCAAAAAAGTAGCCTGGAGTGGTGGTGCTCACCTGTGTTTCCAGCTACTTGGAAGGCTGAGGCCGAAGAATCACCTGAGCTCAGCAGGTCGAGGCTACAGTGTCCAAGAGCGTGCCACTGTACTCCAGCCTGGGTAACAGAGTGAGACTCCAACTCAAAAAAAAAAAAAAAAGTTAAGGTGCCAGATTTTATATCATATGCATTTTACAACTTTTTTTTTTTTGAGCTGGAGTCTCACTCTCTGTTGCCCAGGCTAGAGTGCAGTGGCACACTCACAGCCACCGCAGCCTCAACCTGCTGGGCTCAGATGATCCTTCTGCCTCAGCCTTCCAAGTAGCTGGAACCACAGGCAAGCACCACCACCATTCCTGGCTAATTTTTTGATGCATTGTAGAGGAGTTCTCACCAAGTTGCCCAGGTTGGTCTCAAACCTTTGCATTCAAGCAATCCTCGGCTCTGTCTCTCAAAGTGCTGGGATTACAGGCATGAACCACCATGCCCAGTTCATCCTAACCATTTTTAAGAGTACATTTCAGTAGTGTTAAGCATATTCACATTGTTGTGCAACCAATCTCCTGAACTTTTCATCATGTAAAACTGAAACTCTATCTCATTAAACAATTTCCTATTTACCCTTCTCCCCAGCCCCTGACAACCACCACAGTTTCTATGAATTTGATTACTCTAGATACTTCATGTAAGTGAAATCATACCATATTTGTCTTTTTGTGACAGGCTTATTTCATTCGACATAATGTCCTCAAAGTTCATCCATATTGTAGCATGTGTCAGAATCTCCTTCCTTCTTAAGACTGAGTATTCCATCGTATGTATATACATTCTGTTATCCACTCATTCCTTAATGGACACTTTGGCTGCTTTCACCCCTTGGCTATTATGAATAGTGCTGCTGCTATAAATGTGGGTGTACAAATATCTCTTTGAGACCCTGCTTTCAGTTCCTTGGGATATATACCCAGAGGTAGAACTGCTAGATCATACGGCAATTCTATTTTTAATTTTTGAGGAACTGCCATATGATTTCCACAGCAGCTGCATCACTTCCCATTCTCACCAGCAGTGCAAAGGGTTGCAATGTTTCCATATACTCGTCAACACTTGTTATTCTCTGGGTTTTTAAAAACTAGCCATCCTAATGGGGATGTGGATGGGACTTTTGAACTTAGAACCAGAGAAAACATGTGTACCATCACTGTCCAGGTATCAAAGCAGTGAGAGGTGAGCTGTCTGTCCTGCCATGTAGAAAAAACTTATGCAATAAGAGAAGAGTGAGCTGACTTGTAGAGAAGAGAGAAAGGGAGTCTCCATAGCCACAGACTAGGTAGTACACGGAGCTCACGTGTTTTCTGTTCTTGAATTTGATAAGACATCTTAGTAAACTGACAGTAAATTCACTTTTTTCCTTAAGTTAGTAGGAGTTGGATTTGTTTCATTTGTAACCATGAGTCTTACCAAAAACATCTAAAAGTAAACTTTTTAGCTTTGTCTTCCCTTGATTCCTTCTTAGAAACAGATGGAATAGGCCAGGCGCAGTGGCTCACACCTATAATCCCAGCACTTTGGGAGGCTGAGGAAAGAGGATTGCCAGAGCCCATGGGTTCAAGACCAGCCTGGGCAACTTGGCGAGACCTCATTTCTACAATAAATAAAAAAATTAGCTGGGTGGAGTGGCACACGCCTGTAATTCCAGCTACTTGGAAGGCTGAGGCAGAAGGATCACCTGAACCAAACAGATTGACGCTGCGGTGGCCAGGAGCATGTCACTGCACTCCAGTCTGGGTGACAGAGTGAGACTCCGACTCAAAAAAAGAAACACATAGGTTATAAGTAAGGTATATATTTTAAAAACCCTAAAAGAATGTCCTTGAAGAAGCAGAGTGTAATAGAAGCCAAACTGGCTCCAAATTTTAGCTCAACAAATGTTTGGGGTTTTTTTTGAGTTGGAGTCTCACTCTGTCACCCAGACTGGAGTGCCTCGACCTGCTGGGC
>NW_007259849.1:1462754-1483810 GCF_000164805.1 Carlito syrichta
AAAAAAAAAAAAAATACATATATATATATATATATATACACACACACACATACACAATGTTGTCAGTAATAATACCTCAATAAAGCTGGAGGAAAAAAAAGACTAGCTTAAAGTAAAAAACAAGCTGGGCTCAGTGGCTCAGCCTGTAATCCTGCGCCTTGGGAGGCTGAGGTGAGTGGATTGCCTGAGCCTGCGGGTTCGAGACCCGCCTGGGCAGTGAGACCTCATCTCTACAATAAATCAAAAAACCAGCCAGGCAGGTAGCGCATGCCTCTAATTCCGGCTACTTGGAAGGCTGAGGCGGAAGGATCGCCGGAGCCCAGCAGGTCGAGGCTGCAGTGGCCGCTCGCGGCCACTGCACTCCAGTCTGGGCGACAGAGTGAGACTCCAACTCAAAAAATAAAAATAAAAAAGTAAAAAACAAAACCAAAAACACATAAATGCTTACTGAGTGCCTTCAAGCAGCAGGTCCTTGTAGGTGCCCAGGATAAGCCAAGAACAAATAACAAAAATCCCTGCCCTCACAGAGCTTTCTTTCTAGTAATCAGCAAATATTTGTGTTTACTCTGTGCCACTGTTAACTAAGCTCTCTGTGTTTATAAAGTGGTAGTGAGAAATTACCTCATCCGTTTGGTTTGGTTAATCATTATAAGGTCTGCATGTGGTGAACACACAAGGCCTACGACACAGCAAGTACTCAACAAAGAGCAGCCATGTTCATGTTTAGACAGGGAGACGGGCTTTGCAGAAATTAGCCTCAATATCTATTGGATGCCCACCCTATGTTCCTTATCAGTCTTAAAATAGTACTCATATCCTGGCAGTTTATTTTTCAAGAGGAGCAAGAGATAGCTACAGGTGATATAAACTACTGCAGAATAATGAGGAAGTAGAATACAGACTTTGGAGCCACCCACTTACTTTCAAATCTCAACTTGCCCTTGGGGAAATTTCTTAACTGCTCTACTCAGTTTCCTCAATTGCAAAATAGAGCTAAACCGGCTCGGTGGCTCAGCCTGTAATCCCAGCGCTTTGGGAGGATGAGGTGAGTGGATTGCCTGAGCCCACGGGTTCAAGACCCGCTTGGGCAACTTGGTGAGACCTCATCTCTACAATAAATCAAAAAATTAGCCAGGTGTGGTAGCGTGTGCCTGTAGTTTCAGGGAAGATCAGAGGAAAGGACATTTCAGGTGAAGAAAACAGTTCAATCCAATGAACTCACATATGCATTAAAACAAACACCAAACAAACAAAACCTAATAGCTGAAGCCCAGTTGGGTGGCAAATAAAGCCTGAGAAACCATCTCTGGCCACTAGCACTGTGGTCCACCAAACTAGTCAGATTTAGATTATAGCTTTTCCTGATAACCTTTAAGAATAACTCCTATCCTGTGCGGTGGCTCAAACCTGTAATCTCAGCACTTTGGGAGGCTGAGGCGAGAGAACTGCCTGAGTTCAGGGGTTTGAGATCAGCCAGAGCAACATGGCGAGACCTCATCTCTACAATTAATCAAAAAAATTAGTCAGCCACGCTCAGCGGCTCAGCCTGTAATCTCAGCGCTTTGGAAGGCTGAGGTGAGTGGACTGCCTGAGCTCGCGGCTTCAAGACCCACCTGGGCAACTTGGCGAGACCTCATCTCTACAATAAATCAAAAACTAGCCGGGCGTGGTAGCGTGCACCTGTAGTTCCAGCTACTTGGAAGGCTGAGGTGGAAGGATAGCTGGAGCACAGCAGGTCGAGGCTGCGGTGGCCGGGAGCGGCCACTGCACTCCAGTCTGGGCGACAGAGTGAGACTCCAACTCAAAAAAAAAAAAACAAAATTAGTCGGACATGGTGACACATGCCTGTGGATCCAGCTACTTGTAAGGCTGAGGCAGAAGGATCACCTGAGCCCAGCAGGTCAAGGCTGCAGTGGCCATGAGTGTGCCATGGCACTCCAGCCTGAGCTACAGAGACTCTGACTTAAAAAAAGAATGACTTCTGATACCAGACCATAATCTAACAGGCTAGTAACATTGACAATTTCTCCCCAATGAAACAAATAAGTCCTACTTATACCTACTGTTTTGAGCACTGCAAAACATTGTTATTTACAAAAGACCTCATTTCATCTGTACCAAGTCCCCCGGGATGAAGATAATAACTTTATACATGAGGAAAACTATGGCCGCTTAAGCAAGTTCCCTGAGGTAACATGGATAATACATGAGATAGGAAGTGTTCAGCTACAAATACAAATGCCCCACCCTGCTGCAAAAAACAAAGTGTGGAGGTAGGTAGTTACAGTCATTAGTTCACAGTAACACCAAACACCATCTACCTTTCGTTCCCACCATCTTTTTTAAAATTTTTTTAAGATGTGGGGTAAGCCGGGCTCAGTGGCTCAGCCAGTAATCCCGCGCTTTGGGAGGCTGAGGTGAGCGGACTGCCTGAGCCCGCGGGTTCGAGACTCGCCTGGGCAACTTGGCAAGACCTCATCTCTACAATAAATCAAAAATCAGCCCGGCATGTAGCACGCACCTGTAGTTCCAGCTACTTGGAAGGCTGAGGCGGAAGGATGGCCGGAGCCCAGCAGGTCGAGGCTGCAGGGGTCGGGAATGGCCACTGCACTCCAGTCTGGGTGACAGAGTGAGACTCCAACTCAAAAAAAAAAAAAAGATGTGGGGTAATTCAGGATTAGGTACATAAGTGGTCATCATTCAGGTGAAGTCTGGGCCTTCCACTGGTCTTCACTTTGCCTGTTTTGGTATCAGGTTCCTCCCCACCACCTGTAAAGAATCAGTCATTGACCCTGAGGTTTATATAGTCTCCTGTTTCATATAAAGCTTTTTTATTTTCGTCTTAAAAGTTCCACCAAGCTGGACTCGGTGGCTCAGCCTGTAATCCCGTGCCTTTGGGAGGTTGAGGTGAGTGAATTGCCTGAGCCCATGGGTTCGAGACCCACCTGGGCAACTTGGCGAGACCTCATCTCTACAATAAAAATCAAAAAATTAGCCGGGTGTGGTAGCGTACGACTGTAGTTCCAGCTACTTGGAGGGCTGAGGAGGAAGGATTGCTGGAGCCCAGTGGGTTGAGGCTGCGGTGGCCGGGAACGTGCCACTGCCCTCCAGCCTGGGCGACAGTGAGACTCGAACTCAAAAAAAAAAAAAAGTTCCACCAGCCAAGATTTTTGTCAAGCTTTATATTTCCTACAATTTACTAATTTCACAGATGGGAAAATAGATGGATTTGTCCCTAGCAAGCTAACAGATGTCATTAGTTAAATGAGCCTGAAATTCAGTGCTCTTTCCATACCAATTTAGTGGAGATTGCAAGTTGTCCACCAAAATTTGTTCTCCCACTCCTTCTTGGTGCTTGTCTTGACTGCATTTTTCAACCTCCCTGGCAGGTAGGTGTAGCCATAGAAGTCCTTGCCAATGGAAAGTGAGAATGGATGCAGAAGTATGGATGCCACTGCAGAGTCTAGGCCTTAGGGCAGTGGGCCTAGCTCCTCCCTGCTCCTCTTCCTCTTCCCACCTGCTGGGACCAGTGATGACCCAGCTTCAAGTACACAGCAGATGAGGACAAAGCTCTAGAGGGCGGAGAAGCAACTCTATACAAGGAATCTGTGTCCCTGAATGACCATTTGGAGCAGAGCTGCCCCACTGACCTGAACTGCTCACTTCAGACAGGTTAATTTCCCTTAGAGCTGTCACTGAGTAAGAATAAACTTCTTTGTTCTTTAAGCCACTGTACTGTTGAGTTTCTTTGTTAGAGCAACTTAACCTTTTACTCTGACTATGCAGTTTCCTTCATGTGCATTCAGAGCAGCTTTACAAATAACCAGCTAGCTATCATCTTAGAAAATAGTCCTAAGCACCCAAGTAAGTGACATTCAAATAATGAAATTCCTGCCTATGGCTACTATCCCAAGATTTCTTCATCCCTAAAGGGCATTTAATGATTGAAGCAGATCACTTATGTAGAGATCCACTTAGCTTTTATGCTTTCATGTAATTAATTCAGCAAATAATCGACTATTTCCACATGCCAAGAATATAAACAGGTCGCTGCATTCATAAAAGTTTGTTTACAAGCATGTGGGGGGGTGTTGTTTTTAATGTTATACTTGCTATATTGCGTGTTTTTGTTTTCACCGCAGCCTCAATCTGCTGGGCTCAGTTGATCCTTCCACCTCAGCCTTCCAAGGAGCTAGAACTACAAGGACGTGCCACTATGCCCAGCTAATTTTTTTGATTTATTGGAGAGATGAGGTCTTGCCAAGTTGCCTAGGCTGGTATTGAACCTGTGGGCTCAGGCAATCCTCTCACCTAGGCCTCCCAAAGTGCTGGGATTATGGGCGTGAGTCACCATGCCCAGTCTGTGTGTTTTAAGCAGAAAAATCCTCTTTGTAGAATGTGAAACTGAGGCTAAGAGTACAAATAAATACTAAGAATTACAAAAAATCAAACCTTGTGCCTGGACTACAGATGACTCTCGCTTAGTCCTAAAAATCAAGCAACATATTTTACTTAATTTTGAGTTGGAGTCTTACTCTGTTGCCCAGACTGGAGTGCAGTGGCACGCTCCTGGTCACCGAAGCCTCGATCTGCTGGGCTCCGGCGATCCTTCTGCCTCAGCCTTCCAGGTAGCTGGAACTACAGGCGCGCGCTACCACACCCGGTTAATTTTTTGACTTATTGTAGAGATGAGGTCTTGCCAAGTTGCCCAGGCCGTCTCGAACCCGTGGGCTCAGGCAATTCACTCAACTTGGCCTCCCAAAGCGCGGGATTACAGGCTGAGTCACCGAGTCCGGTCAAGCAACAAATTTTAAAGATTAAGAATCCAGTTCTCTCTTTTTCTTTTTTTTTTTTGAGTTGGAGTCTCACTCTGTCGCCCAGACTGAAGTGTGGTGGCTGCTCCCGGCCACCGCAACCTCGACCTGCTGGGCTCCAGTGATCCTTCCGCCTCAGCCTTCCAAGTAGCCGAAATTACAGGCATGCGCTACCACGCCCGGCTGATTTTTTGATTTATTGTAGAGATGAGGTCTCGCTGCCCAGGCAGGTCTTGAACCCGCGGGC
Source organism: Carlito syrichta (assembly GCF_000164805.1). Lineage (NCBI taxonomy): Eukaryota > Metazoa > Chordata > Mammalia > Primates > Tarsiidae > Carlito > Carlito syrichta. Next base: position 1,467,816 of record NW_007259849.1, read on the forward strand.
TCAGGCAACCCACTCACCTCAGCCTCCCAAAGGCGCGGGATTACAGGCTGAGCCACTGAGCCCGGCTCAGTTCTCTCTTCTGAGTCAAAGTACTTCTTACCCAACTAACGCCAACATTGTCTGAACTACAAGAAGTATCTAAAGTCTAAAATATTTTTACTGACAGAAGTAGGTGGACCTGAGCGTTGAAATTATTTACCAAAGCCATTTAGATAGCACTGCTGGTGTTTCAGACTGGAGACTCTGGGTACCTGGACTGGAGGGCTACGCTCAGCTAGGGATCAGCTGCGGCCAGATGGTACAAAATGACATTCCTCATCCTCCCTCAAAGCTGAGCAAATAGCCCAAAGCTGGTCTCTATAGCACTTCTCAGCTCTCAAATAAAAGTTGGTATGAAATTTAGTAGCTGAGTAAGAGAGGTGATCTGAGGTTTGTCCTGGCTTTACCACAGCTTGCTCGGTGACTGTGGAACATCCATGTTTTAGGCTTCAGTTTTCCCATCTGTACAAGAAGGGGCTAAGTAAGGATTCTTTCATCTCCACATTTATGACAATCACAAGGCAGAACTACTTTCCCTCCCTACATTCAACAGCAAAGTCATCTGGAGGGCAGCAGACAGAAAAGGGGAAATGTACTCAGGACAATGCCTCAGGTCAGAACACCAAGTAGATTTCTAGTGAGTGTTCTGCCTTTGCCAGGTTCTTTGCTGCTGGTGAAGGAATCTTGCTGAACTACAGTTTCTAAGAATAGGGGCAGTGGGCTCAACCACAGTACCATGAACTTAACTACTTCATAAATATTAGGCATTTTTATTTTATTGTAAAAAATTCCTTATTCCCAATTGTCATAGAGGTAGCAATGAGTTCAATGAAAAGTTACTGCTCCAGGTATTTCAAATGGAAGAATTAAAGGCTTTTTGATGTAGAATTTTTATTTTTATTTTTTGAGTCAGGGTCTTACTCTGTAGCCCAGGCTGGAGGGCAGTGTCCCGCAGCCGGTCTTTGCAGTCTTGACCTGCTGAGCTCAGGTGATCCTTCTGCCTCAGTCTTCCAAGTAGCTGGAACCACAGGCATACGCCATCATGCCTGGCTAGTTTTTTAAATTTATTGTAGAGATGAGGTCCCGCCAAGTTGACCAGGTTGGTTTCGAACCCGTGGACTCAGGCAGTCCTCTCACCTCCGCCTCCCAAATTGCTGGGATTATAGGCATGAGCCACCATGCCTGGCTGAGGTAGGATTATTAAATCTAGTTTTTCCGGCTTGTCAATCGAAGGTTGTTTAAGCTTTAAAACATATTTAGCAACTTGAGTGAAGAACATATCAGAGAGACTAAGGTTCCTCCCCTAAAAACAGCCAGCTTAACACAAAGCTCAACAGCCCAAGTCTACCCATCTCCCTTCAATTCTAGCAATGCCACTTGTTGGCTGTACTCCTTTGCTGTTCCTCAGTTTCCCCACTGGTAGGCAATAATGGAAACAGCATCTCCCTCCCAGGGCTGTGTGAGAAACAATGCATATAAAGTGTTTGGCACTGCTTGGCTCACAGTATACTTACCTCCACTCCCAGTGGGAAGATGGGGCTTCCTACTCCATTCGAATCTGAATTAGTTAATAAACAGATTGGGAGAATTATCCATGTAAAAAACAAGATGGGCTTATGGACACAAGCATCATTTCCTATTTGATCAGAATAAATTTATTCTTGAGTTTCAATTAAGTTAAAGGTGGGTGAGGCTCTAAAATTCAGCACTATTTAAAAAGATCAGTAAGTCAGGCAGATTTTAAACTCTACCATCCCCTCTGTGTAGTCCTGTATGCACAGGTAATACAGAGTCCCAAGAACTGCTTTTTAAGGTCTTGCAGAAATGCTCCTTCTTCTATGAGCCCTTCCCCTTCCCTCTACACAGCTTTTATGGTCTTTGATATTCTCTCACCTAGACTGGTTGTTTGTGCACATATGATTATTTACAAAGCAAGAACCATATCTCATCTGTATTCCCTCTAGCCTAGTTCAGGACCTCTTATATAGTGGATTCTGAACAAATAAAATATATTTGAGTGGAGAGTTACTGCTTACAGGGTACAGAGATTTTGTTTGGAGTGACAAAAACATTTTGGAAATAGATAGTGATGATGAGTACACAACACTGTGAATGTAATCAATACCAATGAATCGCACAGTTAAAAATGCTTTATGTTATATATACATAAACATTTAACACGCTGGTAGCTCATGTCACTCCAATAAGAGGGCTTCAATTAGAAACAATAAATTTCAGGCTGGGTGCGGGGGCTCACGCCTATAATTCCAGCACTTTGTGGGGCCAAGGTGAGAGGACTGCCTGAGCCCGCGGGTTCGAGGCCAGCCTGGGCAACTTGGCAAGACCTCATCTCTACAATAAAAAAAAAAAATAAGCCGGGCATGGTGGTGTGTGCCTGTAGTTCCAGCTACTTGAAAGGCTGGGGGGAAAGGATCGCCTGAGACCAGTAGGTCGAGGCTGCCACAGCTGGAAGCGTGCCACTGCCCTTCAGCCTGGGTGACAGAATGAGACTCCAACTCGAAAATAATAATAATAATAATGATAAAAAATCTCCAATAAAAGACTCTCCCTACATGTCTTCAAGAAATTTAAGTGTTTGACAAACATTTGTTACATAAATGAACAGCATGATCTATGAGGAATGCCAAATTTGAGGAAAAGCTATCATGTTGATGATAGAGCATATTATATATAAACTAGACATGGACATTTATCTTTTTAAGGATCAGAAGGCCAAGCCCAATGGCTCATGCCTGTAAATACCAGCACTTTGGGAGGCTGAGGCGGGAGGGTTGCTTGAGTCCAGGAGTTCACAGCCTAGGCAACATAGCAAGACCCTGTCTCTATTTATATAAAAATTCTAAAATTTAAAATTATAAAGAGAATTTTTAAAAAAAGGATTAAAGAGCTTCTTTTAGGATTTTTCTTTATTTAACTTTCAATAAAAACATAGATTCCTAGCCAGGTTCACGCCTGCAATCCCAACACTTTGGTAGGTGGAGGCAAGAGGATTGCCTGAGCCCACGGGTTCAAGACCAGCTTGGGCAACATGGTGAGATCTCATCACTACAATAAATAAAAAAATTAGCTGGACATGGTGGCACGCACCTGTAGTTCCAGCTACTTGGAAAGATGAGGTGGGAGGATCACCTGAGCCCAGCAGGTTGAGGCTGCAGTGGCTGTGAGCATGTCACTGTACTCCAGCCTGGGTGACACAGTGAGACTCCTACTAAAAAAAATAAATAAATAATAATTCAGCTGGGCGTGGTAGCGCATGCCTGTAATTCCGGCTACTCAGAAGGCTGAGGCGGAAGGATCGCTGGAGCCCAGCAGGCGAGGCTGCGGTGGCCGGGAGTGGCCACTGCACTCCAGTCTGGGCGACAGAGTGAGACTCCAACTCAAAAAAAAAAAACCACATACACACACACACACACATTCCTAACTCAATAGAAAGATACCAGAGATAGGAATTATCACACAGGAGCAACCCACACATTTCAAAGCCTTTAGTCTTCAAGTCCTATGTCACAGCTACCTCAGTTCAATTCCCTCTTTCTCTGTTGAATTCTAAGAACTAGTGTGGTTCACTTAATCATCTCAATGGAGCTGATCCTTTCCTGCCATTCATTCGAATCCAGAACTCCTGATTTGTGGTTCACAATACTTCAGTCATCTACAAAATCATCTGAGATATTTTTAGCCAGAATTGGAGACATAAAACTTCTTCAAAGGTTGTAGTGAATCCTGGTATTCACCACTAAAAAGATCCTCAAGTTCAGAAATGTACAATCTGTGCCTCTTTTAAAAATAGAAACTTTAAGGTTCAAAGAAAAAAAAACTCTTTCTGAACTACATCATTACCAGACACATTAGCCACACAGGGAACTGACAAGATCTGCTGTTTCCATTACAGAGAACACAAGATTTTAAAACCACATCACTGATTGGAAGAAAATGGTGTGAGTTTTCTGCACAGCACTCCTTAGCCCAGACTGGGAGACAGACACATCCCTTCCTCTGAACTGCAGCCCACCACTTTTGCAAAGTCCATTGGACATGTCTCTTAAATGCTGGATTTCAGCTCTTGGTCATTCTGGCCTGGAGATCTCTTCTCTTTAAATTCTTTGTCACAGTCTGGAGAAACACTTTGACTTTCTACGGTGTTGATGGCATCTGAGTCCAATCTTCTTTTCTTCACTTGGTGCAAGTGGGATTTGGATTTTATATGCGCTAGTAAGACAAAACCAAACCAAACAAACAAAAACTTATTAGGATTTTCTAGAATTAATTCTTGAGGCAAATACAACTAACTATACAGTCCTTTTCTTTAACAATAAATAACAGGATTGACACATGTATTGGTATAGCTGCTTAGCATTTTTAAGGAAGAATAAATTACACAGCCAGCTAGCTAGCAAAATAGAGTGACCTACCACATGTCAAGTGCTCCCTGCTAAGGTACTTTTACATCACTCACCCTCACAACAGTCTTATAAGACAGTATTATTCTGCTCGTTTCATACAGGTGAAAACTGAAGTTCAGAGAGTTTTCACATTTTGTCTAAGGTCACACAGTGGGTAAACTCATCTGCTTAGACCTATAGCTCCAAAAAGAGACCCTAATTTACAGAATCAGTTCTCTGTGGCATGGGGTTTCCTATTGCAGATGTATTTATCCCCATGCCTAGGTCAGACAGGCCATTTGAATGACTACCCCATAAGGCTCCTGTTCCCCAAGCACACACTGCACACACTGCCCCAGGGAGACAGAAAGGAGCATTTGTCCCTGCCAATTTCTTCTGAGGGGCCACAGAAGCAAGAAAGCTGAAAGGCCTGCTACAATTGCTGACCTGTCGTCCCTAACAGTCACTACCTTCTGACTAACTCATGCAAGATTATTTTTACTACTCTATTCTTTTTCAAGGAAATTTCATCTGGGAACACCTAAAGAGATAGATGACTAGATTACATTTTCTTTTATATATATTAATAGCATCATTTTTAAGTGTTTAGAAGCAAGAATAAGTGAGGATGAGGTTAGAAGTCAAAGAGAAGTTTACTTGGGGAAAAAAGTCAGCTTTGTTCTCCAGTTAGAACCTAAGGCAAAAAAAAAAAAAAAATGAGCTTTTGGGCTGGCTCTCCATGGCAGCAGGAGATGGGAGCAAGGACTTGACAGATGGCACAACAGAAGGGCTTACACAAGCTAAGCTCACAAAGGCTCACACATGTTGCTTCTCTAAGGCTATCCCTGAAGGACATTCGACTAATCGAACCACTAAGTTTCCTTTAGAAAAAACAATCAGACACTCTCTCTTCCCCTTTCATCATTATAAGCCAATGACAATTGAGGCTTCTTCTGCTGGCTAGGCAATCACAGTCATCCCCAGTCTCTGACAATGGAGTTCATTTTGCCAGAGTTAACAGTTAATAGACCTAATCATTCTATTGGCTGGTATGGGGAGAAAAATCTACTTCTCTGACAAGTCCATGGAAAACAGTACTCAGAACAGAAGGGTCCCAGTCGCTGGGTAAACTGTAAGCCTGCCCCAGTGTGCCTAAAAGGAGTGCGCCTTATACCTGTTTCTAAATACCATGTAAATTCAAGGCTTGGGGGTAAAGCTTGGACTGGGTGACTACAGAAATCAGACACCCCAACAATGCTAGTGCAATTCGACTCTGTGGCAGAGACAGGTCCAGGCACTAAAGCAGGGATACACAGTCTTAGGGCGGAGCTGTCTCTGATCTTTATACATGTGTGAGTGAGTGGCTTGCTTTCACACAGCTTCCCTGAACATTTTTTCAGCATGGTTTTAACTACCACCATTTCAACATACTACCTCAGAATACTGAAGAGACATCACTTTTGAAGAATGTACTCTCAGGAGGAGTAACTGCTGCACTTCTCGCCCCTCCACTCACCCTCCAAGCCCATGTCCTCCACCCCCATCTATGTTTCTGATTCTTTGAGTCTCTAGGATGAGCTGCCTGGTTTCCCTTACAATCCTATCTCACCCCCACTGAGTTCTAAACATGAAAGGCCAAAAAACTCCTCTAAGGCAGAATCATGAAGTCAAAAGAGTTCTAGAAAGTTAACTGCAGACCTCACAAGTTAACCAACATCTATTCCAACTGAAGCTAGAGGGCATATGATTGTCCTTTGAATTTCAGAATGCAGAGACAACTCCCCAATTGGGGGAAAGTCTCCAAGGAATTTGAGCATAGGATTTAGAAGAATCTGGCTGTCCCTTTACAAATAAACAAATTCCAAGCCAGGCACAGTGGCTTAGCCTGTAATCCCAGCGCTTTGGGAGGCTGAGACAGAAGGATCCCTTGAGGCCAGGATTCAAGATCTGCCTGAGCAACACAGGGATACTTTCTTTGTTTGCTTCTTTTCTTTTCTTTTCTTTTTTTTAAGTCGGAGTCTCACTCTGTCGCCCAGGCTGGAGTGCAGTGGCACGCTCAAGGCCACTGCATCCTTGACCTGTTGGGCTTAGGAGATCCATGTGCCTCGGCCTTCCAAGTAGCTGGAACTATAGTTGCACCCCACCACACCTGGTTAGTTCTTTTTTTCCCCTTCTTTTTTGAGTCAGAGAGTCTCACTCTGATGCCCAGGCTGGAGTGCAGTGGCATGCTCACGGACACCATAGCCTCAACCTGCTGGGCTCAGGTGATCCTTCTGCCTCAGCCTTCCAAGTAGCTGGAACCACAGGTGTGTACCACCACACCTGGCTAAATTCTTTTTATTTATTGTAGAAATGGGGTCTCGCCAAGTTGCCCAGGCTGGTCTTGAACCCCTGGGCTCAGACAATCCCCTCGCCTCCACCTCCCAAAGTTCTGGGATTACAGAAGTGAGCACCACACCTGGCCCTGGAGACGTTTCTACAAAATATATATATATATTAAAAAATATATATATATATATATTTTAAATAGTCAGGCATGGTGGCACACGCATTGTAGTCCTAGCTACTTGAAAGGCTGAGGCAGGAGGACTGCTTGAGTCCAGGAGTTTGAGGCTGCAGTGAGCTATGATTACACCACTGTACTTCAGCCTAGGTGACAGAATAAGGCTCTGTCTCTAAAACTTAAGATAATTCTTTTAAAAAATCAAACATTCCAGCACTCCAACTACCAAAGACATAAAATTTGATGAAATCATCGTGACCCATACAGAATTTTCCATGCTTTTCTCCATATTTTACCTGCCCATTCTCGGTCCCCAATGATGATTCGATCACAGAGGTCACACATGTGATAACTTCTCTTGTTCTCAGTTTTATTGTATGGCATCTTTATTGGAGTGGCTGCAGGCTTGTGGCCCTAAAAAAACATAGGGATGTAGGAGTGGGATGTAGGAGTGGGGAATTCAATTAAAGTAATTTGGATACAATTCTCTGATATTAAGGGGAGTGAGATTCTCCCACGATTCCTTTTTCTAATACCAGAGAGCAGGTGAGCTGTGTATAGATTTTAGCAACCATCTTTCTAAATGTGAAAGTAGAAACACAGCCTCTAAAAGCAGCTAGCCTTTCTTTATTCTTCAGAAAAGCTTGATTTCATGATATGTATGATATAGCAACAAAGGTGCCAGCTAAGGAAAGTGCTATGAGAATCAGACAATAGACTGTATCATGATTATAATCACCTGGATGAAACTTTGCACAATTTCAAGAGCAGGTTCAAGAATGGATTCCTCCCACTCTGAGACATCAGACACTTCTAAGCCATATATGGGGGGGACACTGGGACCAGGTCCTAATAATAACAAAAAAAAAGTGTGAGAGGTCAGCCTCCAACACCCAACCTGTTCTGCTCCTAGGATTTGAAAGTCCTCAAGGGAAACATGGAGGGCCAAAGGAATAAATACTCTGACCATGCTGATATTCATTCTAACCAGAAACATGAACCATGATCCAAGAAAGATCTACAGGTGTGACTGGTCTACAGTCAATAAGTCCAGTTGTACAAGCTAGAGACAAAGGTGCAGGATATCTTCCAAAGCAGTCAAGAAAACAGAATAGAGTGACCACTATGTGGGCTACAACATAAGGACAGCATATCATAGGGAGAAATAAACTAGCAGCTTTAAGAAAACACCTTCCTAAGTTCCTTATCAAGTTATAGTGATGGTGATCTGTGGCAAAAGTGTCCACAGCTTTCTTTAGGAGCAGACACTAGTCTCAGATTTGCATACATCCTGTCAGCAGTCTGGCATTCATGAAACTCTTTGATAGCATGCTGATAATCATGAGGTGGGAAAAAAAATCATATCAACCAATGAGCCACTGAATCTGAGTACCAGAAAGAAAACTTGAAATTGATCTGGTTGAGCTCCTTTAAATAGCCAGATCTAGAGGGTATTTGAGAAAAACCCTTGAGAAACTCTTCCAAACAGAGATGAGGCTAGAGGTAGTAGAGTACAGCTACAGGAATTTCACCCATCTGAGTCAACCATGTTGAAGAGTTTAGTTTCTGCTGGTAGCTTCCTCAGCCTATAGACACACAGCTTCTATCTAACACACAGCTAGGTTAAGTCAGTTGCGTAAAGGCAAAGAGCATCGCCCTTTGGACAAAAACATCAAAGGTCTTGGGATGCCAACGGCTGGCAGGTGCTGGCCTTTTCATTGGGCCAACCACAAATAAGATTCTTCATAAACTGGACTGGGCTGCACCTGCCACCACACCGAAAGGTGAGACTGGGAGGGTGCAGGCAGCATCCACAGCACACCTGGCCTTGGCTAAGCTCTGCACCTGTTTCCAGACCACTCTACATTTTCCTTTCTCCTCTAAGCCCTTTGTTGGGCTTCTGTGCCCTGTCTAAGCACCTTTCAACAAGTTCTCGGCTCCCAGCTGCTATTTCTGGCTTGGGTCCAAGGCCAAGCTGGGGTGGGGAAGTCCCTCTGGCTTCTTGCCAGAACCATATCCCAGCAGACCAGCCCTGGCCAATCACACATGACTCCTGATTTTCAGGGCAGCTGTGCTTTTCACTCTAGCGCCAGGACTGTGACGGTATACGACACACTGTGCCATCAACTCCTCCTGCCTCAGAGATGGAACAGTTATTGTGGCTTTACCACAGGAGGAAGTTCCAAATTACTACAAAAAAGTCTTTTGTTACAGATATATTGTCAGACTTGGGAAGAAGAGAAGCTGCATGAGAAGTCTGTAGTACAGTAGTGAGTTTCAGCTTCAACAGACACAGGACTTCTATCTAACAGGACATGCAGAGAAAACAGGATAAGTAGAAGAAAGTGTAAATAGCCTTGTGGCACCAGAACACTACTGGAGAGTTCTGGCAGAGAGTGGAAGCTGGGAGAGATCATGTCAGTAACCTAGTAGTCAACAGTATAGATCAAGGGGTACATGATCAGAGGCACCAAGGAGCAGGGGGGAGGATTCAGCTAACCTTTTCTTTCTTTTTTTTTTTTTTTTTTTTGAGTTGGAGTCTCACTGTCGCCCAGACTGGAGTGCAGTGGCTACTCCCGGCCACTGCAGCCTCGACCTGCTGGGGCTCCGGCGATCTTTCCGCCTCAGCCTTCCAAGTAGCTGGAATTACAGGCGTGCGCTACCACACCAGGCTAATTTTTGATTTATTGTAGAGATGAGGTCTCACCAAGTTGCCCAGGCGGGTCTCAAACCCGTGGGCTTAGGCAATCCACTCACCTCAGCCTCCCAACGTGCAGGATTACAGGCTGAGCCACCGAGCCCGGCAGCTAATCTTTTCTATAACTGAGAGCAGAAGTCTACTAGCAAAAGGTAAACATGAGATGATTCAGAAGCATATTTTAAAAGTGGCTAGAGTCGAGCACGGTGGCTCATGCCTGTAATCCCAGCACTTTGGGAGGCGAAGGTAAGAGGATTGCCTGAACACAGGGGTTCAAGACCAGCCTGAGCAACATGGTGAGACCTCGTCTCCACAATAAATCAAAAAATTAGCCAGGTATGGTGGCGCAAGCTTATAGTTACAGCTACTTGGAAGGCTGGGGTGGAAGGATCACCTGAGCCCAGCAGATTGAGGCTGCGGTGGCCATGAGCGTGCTACTATACTCCAGCCTAGGAAACAGAGTAAGACTCCGAATAAAAAAAAAGTGGCTACAAGATAAAATGGAGTTTCACTTATGCTTAATCTCCTTTTAGCTCATAACAACACAATTACTTATCCAAGGTCCAATACTAATGCTGTCTAGAGTTATAGCTAAGCCAGACATGGTGGCTCATGCCTATAATCCCAAAACTTTGGGAGGTAGAGGTGAGAGGATTGCCTGAGCCCATGAGTCTGAGACCAGCCTGGGCAACATGGTGAGATGTCATCTCCATAATAAGTCAAAAAAATTAAGCCGGGCTCGGTGGCTCAGCCTGTAATCCCGCGTCTTTGGGAGGCTGAGGTGAGTGCATTGCCTGAGCCCGCGGGTTCGAGACCCGCCTGGGCAGCGAGACCTCATCTCTACAATAAATCAAAAAAAAATCAGCCGGGCGTGGTAGCACATGCCTGTAATTCGGGCTACTTGGAAGGCTGAGGTGGAAGGATCGCCGGAGCCCAGCAGGTCGAGGCTGCGGTGGCCAGGAGCGGCCATTGCACTCCAGTCTGGGTGACAGAGTGAGACTCCAACTCAAAAAAAAAGTAAAAAAAAAAAAAAAAAAAATTAGCCAGACTACCGTGGTAGTGCACATCTGTAGTTCCAGCTACTTGGAAGACTGAGGCAGAAGGACTGTCTGAGCCCAGCAGTCTGAGGCTACAGTGGCCATGAGCATGTCACTGCACTCTAGTCTGCGTGATAGAGTAGGACTTCATCTCCAAAAAAAAAAAATTATAGCTAAAGGAAATAAGAAGAGTAGTATAAGGCAAAAAGTGTGGATTCTGGTGTCTGGCCTGCATTCAATACTAGCTGGGGGATTTGGGGCAAGTTATTTAATTTCTCTAGGTCTTCATTTTCTTATCTGTAAAAAGATATCTACCTCGAAACTAAACGAAGACCTCGAAAACCCAGTAATATATGTATATTACCAAATTTAGTGCCAAAGACACAATACAGGATCAAATGGATGAGAATTTCCTTCCTTCTCCCTTAAAAGTTCTGTTCAGCTAAAGTTTCCATTGAAGCAACCTGAAACACCATGTATGTGACCGTGATGGAGATGCTGGGAGAAATGGTGAAGGCTCTGCTTTTTTATACTTCTCATCTGGCCCCAAACTATTATAATAAGGAAGTCTTCCTTACAGAAATCTGACTGCTCTTCAGGTACAAAACTGAATCTAAAAATCAGCCCTGAACAACAATTCTGCTAAGACTTTGCTGTTTTGTTCTTAGCTGTTTGCAGACAGTGCCCATCTGTTCAAGGCAGAAGGCAGACTCCTCAATGGAAACCATTTTTTTAATGAGACATCACAAGAACATACCCCTGGATAATCACTTAGGCAACAGACCCTACTCCAGGTCAGGTTCAAAATCTTAGAACAGGTCCAGAAACTGAAGTTCATTTTCCGGGTGAGCTGAGAACACCTATATTCTATCAAAAACAGACCCAGAGGATAAGGAAAAACATGAAACTTACTGCTTAAAAAACGGTTCTTAACCCATCGGTTTTGCTTCCTGGCATATCTCTTAGTTACTTGTTTCAGAGCCTCAACACCTGAAAGATACAGTAGGTATAAGAACCTCTAGGTGAGCACTTGTTACCCTGCAGAAAGGCAGGCCCTCCCAGCCCAGCAGAAGAGAAAATCAGTTACACAATGTTAAACTTGGTGGACAAAAATCTCAATTCTGAGCTGAAGGCCATGTGGGACACTTCTAGACTCAGCTCTTTCTCAGACCATACCAGCAGTGTACTCTATCACCCAAGAATTTCTAAGACCAGGTTAGATGAAGGAATTCACACCTTTCTTTAGAAGCTGGTTACTAGTCTCTGGTGTGCATTTTCCCTCTGTGATCAGGTACTCGTGAAATTCCTTGAAGCCAATTGACTGGAAGATACCATGTTGATAGTCCTGGCTGGGAACAGGAGAGCATAAGCACATGAGCCATTGCTTCTGAAAGCTACCAGGGGCCTTGGAGATGATCTAGTTGAGCCATTTCATTTCATAGATGAGGAAATTGAGATTTTGAGCAGTTACTAACTCTAAAATTCTTCCCTCCCCTACTCACCAGCTCCCAGGTTACTTCCTTGCAAAGTAACTCCTGGGAATGTCTGAAAGATTAGAAAATTGCAACTGTATCAAGTATACCAATTCTCCTTCCAACAAGCCTTGCCAATGCCAAGGATAAAGGCTAATAAGTAGATCCAAAACCAGTATTGTCTACAGATTTTCAACTATAGGCAAGAGATGGAGAGTAGGTCAGAGCCACAGCCCAATCCTCACCTATTTTCTGAAACATTCTTCTGATTATAACGTCTATGAAAATCTCTTAGTTCCTCCAGGAGCCCAGCAGCAAGCATGTCATCCACCCTCTTATCCAGGCGCTCATCTAGGACTTGAATCAAATTAGCCCATCAACCAACAAGCATGTTGTAGGTGCCTACTATACACTTACCTGGCTGCCACAAAAAAGAGAATTTGTCCAAATGGAGAAAAGGATTCAAATTCCAAAGTTTACATAATAATTCATATTATATTTACTCACAGCTAAGACTCTGTGGCTCCAAATAAAAGAGCCACACTAAAGCACATGTCTTCTCATTATATAAAAAGAAAACATAATTGCAGCTAATATGAAAAATAAATATTTCTTTTTTCTTTTTTTTTTTACTCTGTTGCCCAGATTGGAGTGCAGTGGTCGCTCCCGGCCACTGCAGCCTCAACCTGCTGGGCTCTGGCGATCTTTCCGCCTTAGCCTTCCAAGTAGCTGGAACTATAGGCGTGCGCTACTACGCCCGGCTAATTTTTGATTTATTGTAGAGATTTATTGTCAAGTTGCCCAGGCAGGTCTCGAACCCGCGAGCTCAGGCAATCCACTCACCTTAGCCTCCCAAAGCGCTGGGATTACAGGTTGAGCCACCGAGCCCAGTTATTATTTCATTCTTATATGGAATGTATATCCAATGTGTTTTAGAGGTGACTGAGAACCCCCAGTTTACCTTTGTTAATTTTTTTGTCATTTAATTTGTTAAAATTGTGTTACTTTACATTTAAGAGCCCCAGATAACACCTTAGATAGGAACAAGAAAATTTAATCCAAAGTCATCCTACACACAGTCTAAATTACTGAGCCAGGCAAAGGAGCAAAGAGTGAGAGGTCATTAATTGTTCAGAAGTAGTAACCAAACACAACTTTATTATGAATCAGATAGCATTTCTTTATGCTAAATTGTAATACATGGTTTTATTTACAAAAATTCTCATTATTGAAAAATGATCTTTCTTACTTTAAAGCAGATTAATTTAAGAACAAATTTTCACCATTTCAATTGTACTTTTACATTTCTTTTTTATTTTTTTGAGTTGGAGTCTCACTCTGTCGCCCAGACTGGAGTGCAGTGGCCACTCCCGGCCACCGCAGCCTCAACCTGCTGGGCTCCAGCGATCCTTCTGCCTCAGCCTTCCAAGTAGCTGGAACTACAGGTGTGCGCTACCACACCCGGCTCATTTTTGATTTATTATAGAGATGAGGTCTCGCCAAGTTGCCCAGGCAGGTCTCCAACCCACGGACTCAGGCAATCCACTCACCTCAGCCTCCCAAAGGCGTGGGATTACAGGCTGAGCCACCAAGCCCGGCACACTCTTCTACATTTCTACCACTGCTACTTCTTGGCCTACAATAGTAAACTTTTTTATTATCTTCCTAAAAACCTTGCATTTACTGAGACCCCTCCATGTGTCAGGCACATTCTGAACACTTTGTATGCACTAATTCATCCAATCCTCAATGAAGCTATGAGATATGTACTATTATTATCTCTATTTTATAGAATTGGGACACAGAGAGAAAGGTAAACTATCTTACAACTCTCAAAACTAGAAGATGATGAAGCAAGAATTTGAAATCAGAGTATGCCCCAGAACCAGTGTGGTTTTTTTTTTTTTTTGTTTGTTTGCTTGGTTTTTTGAGTCGGAGTCTCACTGCCATCCAGGCTGGAGTGCAGTGGCACGCTCACAGCCACTGCAGCCTCTACCAGCTAGGCTCAGGCAATCTTTCTGTTTCAGCCTTCCAAGTAGCTGGAACTGTAAGTGTGCCACCACACCCACCTAATTTTTTTTAATCTATTGTACAAATGAGGTCTCAAGATGTTGCCCAGGCTGGTCTCGAATTCCTGGACTCAGGCAATCCTCTCATCTCTGCCTTCCAAAGTGCTGGGATTACAGGTATGAGTCACCGCACCCAGCTTACCTGTGCTTTTAAATGCTACAATATACTGTCTGTTCACATAACAATCTATTCTTTCCAGACTTAATTCATATGTTACCTTTGCAAATTGGTCCCTGACTCCCCACAGAGAATATTCACCATCCCTTCTCTGTGGCCCCACAGCACTCTGAAAATATCTCTAGCCCAGCATTTATCACACTGTAGTGTCTATCTACTGTCTGTTACCCCACTAGACTGGGAGCTCCTTAAAAGCCGGGACTGTGCTCTAAAACCCAAGTACTATGCAAAATACTCAACACTTCACTGAATGCTTACTAAATGTTTGCTGAATGAACAGGTTACCACTATCACAGGGCATTATATTTTAGCAACAAAAACATCATCAGGCTAGCTAGTTAATCACCATAGCCACTTCTCAGGCCTACTGCTCCTAAAATAATCAGTGATCCAGCCTTCAGCCAACCCAGGAATCAGACCTCCTTCCACGGGAGCCTTCCTTCTCTTTCTCCTTTGGACTGTCTCTGGATGGTGGTCTCTTTCTCATTCCACCTATGCCATCCTATCCTATCACTGGTATCTTATCCTAGTGCCAAGGTTACCCTTCCTCCCTTTCCAGATAGATACCCAGAAGAATGGCACTGAAGCCTAAGTCAACAAATAATGATAATAAAATTAATATCTAACACTTGTGCTTATTATGAGTCACCCATGGTTTTAAATATTTTATATATAATTACTTATTACTCTTAAGTTCTTTCTCGGATGGACTCTAGGGCATCGAAGGGCTTTTACCTGCCTGGTCAGCATGAAGCCAGAGGATGCAAGGGTTAGAGAACCTCAGAGGACCTCCAAGGGGACCACCACCTTCCTCTGCATGTTGACGATGAAGAAATTCACTATGAGAGATTCCTGTTTCTTCAAACACTTGCAAGCTCCTAAATAATTTAAAAGAGGAGGAGACACACCCATAAGAAGCATTAGAAAATATTCTCAAGTGAAACAAGGGACTCAGAAAAGGATCCTAAAGAAAACAGGCAAGGTAAGAAATAGGTTAGCATGTAGCTCATGCCTGTAATCCCAGCCACAGCAGGAGGATTGCTTAAAGCAAAGAGTTCAAGACCAGTCTGAATAACATAGTGAGAGCCTATCTCTATGAAAAATTTTTTAAATTAGCAGTGGAGGCCGGGCACCATGGCTCATGCCTATAATTCCAGCACTTTGGGAGGCCGAGGTAAGAGGACTGCTTGAGCCTGCAGGTTCAAGACCAGCCTGGGCAACTTGGTGAGACCTCATGTCTACAATTAAAAAAAAAAAAAAAAAAAAAAACTTAGCTGGGCATGGTGACGCATGCCTGTAGTTCCAGCTACTTGGAAGGCTGAGACAGAAGGATCGCCTGAGCCCAGCAGGTCAAGGCTGCGGTGGCCAAGAGCGTGCTACTGTCCTCCAGCCTGGGTGACTGAATGAGACTCCAATTCAAAAGATAAATCAATAAATAAAATTAGCAGTGAGCTGGGCTCAGTGGCTCAGCCTGTAATCCCGCGTCTTTGGGAGGCTGAGGTGAGCAGATTGCCTGAGTCCGTGGGTTCAAGACCCACCTGGGCAACTTGGCAAGACCTCATCTCTACAATAAATCAAAAATTAGCTGGGCGTGGG
>NW_007259849.1:1483865-1494360 GCF_000164805.1 Carlito syrichta
GGAGCGGCCACTGCACTCCAGTCTGGGCGACAGAGTGAGACTCCAACTCAAACATAAATAAATAAATAAAATAAAATAAAATAAAATTCAGGAGACACAACACCAAAAAAAATAAATAATTAGCAGTGATGGTAGTGTGTGCCTGTAGTCTTAGATACTCAGGAGGCTGAGATTGGAGAATTGTTTGAATCCAGGAGTTTGAGGCTGTAGTGAACTATGATCACATCACTGCACTTCAGCCTAGGTGACACAGCGAGACCCTATCTTTACCAAAACAAAACAACAAACGTAAGAAACAATATTGTTTTTCTAAACATACATTAAACTTTTCTGAAATCAGTTAAATAGATTCAGAAACAACAGGTTTCTCCTACACAAACAGAATGGTACTCACTTTCAGGTAAGCATTAAAAGAGCTTGTTCCAGACGCTTTTGTTACAAGCCAACAAGTCTGGTCTCGCTGGCGTACCTTTCCCACAGTACAAAAGTATGTTGTAAATCCAGCTCATCAGCTTTCTTTTTAAATATGTCTGAAATTAATGAAGAATGCTCCTGGCTAATCCAGTGCTTCACTGGCATAAAGATCACTGAAAAAGAACTCACATACTTATTCTTAAGCCACCATGCCTTTCTGTCTGTAATCTATTATGTTATGCAGCACTAGGTAATTTAACTCCTAAATCTATACTGTACCACTCTGGGTGATTGCAACTTATCAGCTTGAAAGTGATCTTTCTCTTCCTGACCCAATTCTACTTCCTGAAACCCTAACACAAGAGTGAGGACCCCTTGTCTTTCAATATCATTGGTCACTCAAAGAAGATCTATGAGGAAAAAAAATGTAGTAATAGATATCTCACTTATCTGGAGGTTAGAATACAGCCTCAAACCAAAACAAAGATGAAAAAAGTCCTCCAATTCTCTCTAAAGGACAGGCTCTAGATATCTTGCTTGGAGCCTACTGACTTCTTACTAAGAAAAAATTCTCAAACTCATTACTAGTTTAGAAGCAGCAAAATGAAAAGAGGTGATAGGAAAGAACTGATTAGTAAAAGGAGAGATTAATAAAGACCAAACTCTAGAATCATGTGATAAAACAGTATAAAAATGAAACTCTATCATAAGGCTCCCAGCTTTTAAAAATTTGAAAGATTTGTTAAAATGTTTAAAATAAAATGTTTGGATACTGAAAAGTATAAACTTCATTCATCTAAAACATGCATTCTTTTCTTTTTTTTTTTTTTTTTTTTGAGTCAGTCTCACCCTGTCACCCAGGCTGGAGTGCAGTGGCATGCTCATGGCCACTGCAGCCTTGACCAGCTGGGCTCAGGCGATCCTTCCACATCAGCCTTCCAAGTAGGTAGAACTACAGATGCATCACTACAACACCTGGCTAATTTTTTTTTGTGTGTGTAGAGAACATATCTTACCAAGTTTCTCAGGCTGGTCTCAAATCCCTGAGCTCAAGCAATCCTCTTGCCTACACCTCCCAAAGTTCTATGGCCCTCCAATCAACAACCCTACCTGAAAAGAATCCTATTCTTTAATATTAAACTTTATTGTAGGAGATTATAATTAGGGAGAATTTTTTCTAAATAGGCTCCTGGGGAGCAATAACGAAAAAAAGATTAAGAAGCACTGATATAGAAAATTCAATGGAGTGGAATACTTCATAACTCCTATCAATACTATGTTACTATAATATTTGATCTGTATAACCACCACGTAGAAAGTCCTTCATTAGATGTTCTACTAAGCCAGAAGTGGTATCACTCCCAATACTGCAGAAGAATGAACCTAACACATAGCGTGCAATTTCAAAACAACCTAAGAAAACATGACCCTGTGAGTTCATTCACCATCACTCCTCCCTATAAGAAAGTCTCTATGTGTAAAGGTGAGCTGATCTATGAGACAGTTTATAAAATCCACCTCCCACTGGGAAAGCTGCTGGGGCAGAATTCAGCATTGCACAATCAATTATGAAACCCAAATCACAATGTAAACAGCCTGCATGCCAGGAAAAATTTATATGAAAACTGTTATACAAGCAAAGATCAAATAAAAAATGAAGCAAGATTACATAGGCCCTAAGGAAAAACGATATTGTGCTATGCATTTAAAATGTAACAACAAAGTAGGGTGCAACTATTTATTGGCCGGGCTCGGTGGCTCAGCCTATATCCCCAGCACTTTGGGAGGCCGGGGCGAATAGATTGCCTGAGCCCGCGGGTTCGAGACCTGCCCGGGCAACTTGGCGAGACCTCGTCTCTACAATAAATCAAAATTTAGCCGGGCATGGTAGTGTGTGCCTGTAGTTCCAGCTACTTGGAAGGCTAAGTCGGAAGGATCGCCGGAGCCCCAGCAGGTCGAGGCTGTGGTGGCTGGGAGTGGCCACTGCACTCTAGTCTGGGTGACAGAGTGAGACTCCAACTCAGAAAAAAAAACCAAAAAAACTATTTATTGAGGGAGTTGAGCTGAGGCAATAACTTGGCCTCCCAATCTGCTGAGCTAGAACAACACATCAATCTCCACTAACTACTATTACCAAACCTCTCTCGTCATCACCCAGGCAAACTGAAGAAGTGACTGCTCCCAAGTGTAAAAGAATTCAGGATCAGTGGGTCAGGTTTTCTTACCTGGCCACTTTGCGCTTGTCATGAGGGTGCAGCTTAGCAGCCATTTCTGGGTCCACCCGGCTTAGGCGTTTGTGGAGTTCATGGCCATCCTCCTTTTCAAGCTCCACTTTCCGGTCATTCACTTTGTCAGTGCCCATCTCCTGGGGCTATTAAGACAGTTTGGAAGTAAATTTAATTCAACAATCCAACAAACATTGAAACACTGTATGTGTCAGACACTTTGCTAAGTGTTAGGAATACAGAATACAGATAAATCAGGTCTTACCATATAGTGAGACAGATCATAAACAGAAAATTCCAAAATGCTGTGGTAAAGTGCTGCGAGGTCACAGCAAACAAAGAGGAAGGAGAACTTACTGCATAGGGAAGTACTCTGCTACCCTGCTTCCCTGTCCCAAGTACTAACAGGTGTCAGGGCTGCCATATCTATTTTAACATATCCAAGAATCTAGTCTTCTCAGCAAGAGTGACCAAATAGACCAGGATTGCCAGCACATTACAGTCCACCAAGTCTTACCCTATACAGTAGTATTTCTGTAAGTAATATCAGTGTTGGCCATCTGTGACATATATACTTTACTGCCAGCCAGGAAATGCTGATTCAGCCTAATATACTGTTAACTTAAATGGAGATGCTAATTAATCCACACAGGATCATTTTTCCCACACATAGCCCCTGCCCTTAGGTCACCCTAGAGGAGTACTCTTCACATATGGAGGTGGCATTTACTTCAGAATATTAAGTAGGAAAATTACAGTTGCTGAGTATAAGAAAAAGGCAAGCCAAGCATGGTGGCTCATGCCTGGAATCCCAGCACTTTCGGAGGCCAAGGCAGGATGATTGCTTGAACCCAGGAGTTCGAGATCAGCCTGGACAACACAGTGAGACCCTATCTCTACTAAAAAAATAAAAAACTGACCAGGCATAGTGGTATGCACCAGTAGTCCCAGTTACTCAGGAGGCTGAGGTAGAAGAATTGCCTGAGCCCAAGGGGGTCAAGGTCAAGCCTGCAATGAGTTGTGGTGGTGCCACTGCATGCCAACCTGGGCAACAGAGTAAGACCTGACTCAGAAAAACAAAATTAAAAAAGGAAAAGGAAATCCTCCTCCCACTAATATTAGCCAGCAAGAAAAAGGAACCCATTTCTTCAGTGAGTTACAAGTGAACTAAACATACCTTAGTATTGACAAGAACTTTCCAGAGCAGAGATTCAATGTAATAATTGGTTCCCCCTACAATAATAGGAATTTTGTCTCGGGCAAATATATCTTCAATGTCAATATTAAGAAAAACACAATATTTAATATCAAAAAGAGAGCCCTGACTTCTTGAAAAAGAGTACTAGCAAGAAACTACACATTTGTATATAGATCAGAGCAGAATGGGTAGAAACCAAAATGAATTAATACCAGTCTTCAATGTTTCCCATAAATTTTCAGAATCATTTCCAGTCAGTTCTGAAGAGACTTACATAAACCAGAGACAAATGCATGGTGGTAATACCTTCCAGTTCTAGAACTTTTGAGGACTTGTTGCTAAAAGTTTTACTGGTATTACAAACCAGTTTAATGAGCACTCAGATTCTGAGTACTCACAGAATCTACTGTCAGCTGCTGAGGTGACATCCATTGTGTGACTTTGCCTTCTAAGACACACCACAAACTGGTTTCTCTAAGGTTTTTAGACTCAGTCTCTACTATTATGTGATAGCAGTATACATTTTTGTCACTTGATACTTCAACAAATTTAGTCAGAAGCATGGGTTCTAAAGACAAATAGACTCTAATTACCAGGTCCAGTTCTTGGACAAGTTACTCAGCCTGTCTGAACTTCAGTTTTCTCACCTGTAAAATCCCCAAGAGTTCCTATGAGCATTAAAAGTGACAGTGTGGCCAGACGTGGTGACTCACATATGGTTGCAATTTATTCCTTTTCACTCCCAGCATTTTGGGAGACAGGTAAGAGAATTGCCTGAGTCCAGGGATTGGAGACCAGCCTAGGCTACTTGGCGAGGCCTCATCTTTACAAAAAATCAAAAAATTAGCCAGGTATGGTGGTGTGCGCCTGTAGTTCCAGCTACTTGGAAGGTTGAGGCAGAAGGATCACCTGCATGTTTTGTTTTGTTTGTTTGTTTTTTTGAGTTGGAGTCTCACTCTGTCGCCCAGACTGGAGTGCAGTGGCCGCTTTGCTGCCCAGGCGGGTCTCGAACCCGCGGACTCAGGCAATCCACTCACCTCAGCCTCCCAAAGGGGCAGGATTACAGGTTGAGCCACCGAGCCCGGCTTTGTTTTTTTGTTTGTTTGTTTTGAGTTGGAGTCTCACTCTGTCGCCCAGACTGGAGTGCAGTGGCCGCTGAGCCTGGCGAGCCCTGCATGTTGAAGCTACGGTGGCCATGAGCACACCAGCCTGGGTGACAAAGTGAGACTCCAACTCAAAATAATAATAATAATAATAATAACTGTGCCCCTTTCCTATGTTACAAATATTTTCTCCCAGGTTTGTACTCTGCTTTAAATTTTATTTATAGTGGCTAATTTCTTCCTTTTCTAAATTATAAAATATTCTATACATATGAAAGAACCATATGTAACATATGTAAAGCTTAGAAATAAAACTTATGAACCCAATGTAAAAAATGGAATATTACTGACTCCTTTGAAAACTGCAATTAATTTCCATCCTGACCCCTTTTTCCCACTGAGAGGTAATAATTATCCTGAATTGCTTTGTTTTTTGGTTTCTCATCATTCCCTTGTTTTTCTTTACATTATTACTGATATGTATGTATCACTAAAGAACATATTGGTTAGTTTTATTTGCTTTTTAACCCTTATAACATGAACATGTAAGTATCCTTTTGTAAGTTTCCCACACTTTACGCCATTTCTGAGATTGTTCCACTCTAACGCATATAGTTGCAATTTATCCCTTTTCACTGTTGAAAAGTACATAACTTATGTGAACAAAGTAGATTTTACACATTCTTCTATAAGTGAGAATTTGGGTGCTTATATGTTCTAGCTATTAAGTATAATACTGTTATAAATAAGATCTACCATGTACCCATGATATACCTGTGGCAAGAATTTATCTAGGATATATACCTAGAAGTTCTGGTGGATATACAATCTCATCAATATAAATTTTTAACTCTCACATATTCAAATTTAGTTATTTTCCTTTTTTTAAAAAAGTTAAATCTACAAGGGCCTCCCCATTCTGAATTCACAAAGCTATTCAATCAATTGCATATTCTCCCTATTTTTTAAAGGTTTCATTTTTTAAAATGTATTGTTATTCCAAACTATTTGATTATTTAAATCACTATTTTAAATCATTAAACTCCAAAATCCATCCAGAATTTATATAGGCTAGACATGGTAGCTCACAACTATAATCCTAACACTTTGGGAAGCTGAGGCAGGAGGACTGCTTGAGCCTAGGAGTTTGAGACCAGCCTGGGCAATATAGTGAGACCTCATCTTTACAAACAAATTAGCTGGGCATGGTGGCATGCATCCGTAGTTCCAGCTACTCAAGAGGCTGAGGTAGAAGGACTGCCCAAGCTCAGAAGGTCAAGGCTATGATGAGACGTTATAATGCCACCATACTTCAGCTTTGGTGACAGAGTGAGTCCCCAACTAAAAGTAAATAAATAAAATGTCATAGCCAGCCTTGGTGGCTCAGTCTGTAATCCTGCGCTTTGGGAGGCTGAGGTGAGTGGATTGACTGAGCCCGCGGGTTCGAGACCCGCCCGGGCAACTTGGCGAGACCTCATCTCTACAATAAATCAAATGAACTGGGTGTGGTAGCGCGTGTCTGTAGTTCTAGCTCATTGGAAGGCTGAGCCGGAAGGATCGCTGGAGCCCAGCAGGTTGAGGCTGCGGTGGCCGGGAGTGGCCAGTGCATTCCAGTCTGGGTGACAAAGTGAGACTCCAACTCAAAAAAAAAAAGAAAAAATCATCTCTAGATTACTTATAATACCTAATACAACGTAAAGGCTATATAAATAGTTGTTACACTATATTGTTGTTTTATTTGTATTTGTTTTTATTGTTATATTTTATATTTTTTTCCTGAATACTTTCAATTTGCATTTGGTTGAACCCATGAATGTGGAAACTGTGAATAGTGAAAGCTAATGTACTTGACTATTTCTCCAGTTCTGAAATGCCACCTTGATCATAATCTAAGTATACACATTCCATTTGAATCTGTACCTAGGTTTTCTATTCTGTGCCATAAATGCATCTAGTTTTACATAAGTTTCATGCTATTATAATTACTATGATTGTACAATGTGTTAATGGCAGTTCAGATATTAAAGGCAGTCTGGATATTAAGATATAAGGGAAGTCTCCCTATTTTATTTTTTTCAAAATGTCTTTATTTTACCCAAAACTATACTTTCCAGTCTTCCCTCACCCAAAAAATCCCTTTGAAATTCTAGGTGTGCTGGGCTCGGTGGCTCAGCCTGTAATCCTGCGCCTTTAGGAGGCTGAGGTGAGTGGATTGCCTGAGCCCGTGGGTTCGAGACCCGCCTGGGCAGGCAAGACCTCATCTCTACAATAAATCAAAAAACTAGCCGGGCATAGTAGCACACGCCCGTAGTTCGAGCTCCTTTGAAGGCTGAGGCGGAAGGATCGCCGGAGCCCAGCAGGTCGAGGCTGCGGTCTGGGCTCCAGTCTGGGCTACAGAGTGAGACTCCAACTCAAAAAAAAAAAAAAGAAAAAGAAATTCTAGCTGCAATACCATTACATCTATAGATCAACTTTGTACCCCCCACCCCATTTAAAGGGTGGAAAACAGAAGCTCAGTGGGGTAAGTAAATGCTTTACCCAGTAAAATTCACATGGTCAAAAGAGGCAGTTCTAGGTCTAGAACACAGATTTTCTGAAACCACGTGAGTGGTTTCTCACTAAAACAGTGCTTCCCAAATTTTAATGTGCATATGAATCACCTGGGACTCCTGTTATAATGCGATTCTAATTCAGTAGGTTTGTAGTGGGGTCCAAGAGTCAGCATTTCTAATAAATTCCTAGGGGATGCTGATGCTGCAGTCTAAGGACAAGAATTTGAGTGGCAAGGGTACTATATCTTTCAATCCACAGTCTGATATGGATGCTACCTATTGGGTGCCCTTTAAAAGAAATTGCCAGTAGGGAGAAAACTTCTTTCTTGGCTGGGCTGCTTTGCACCCACCAAGGTTAGTCACTGTCTTTCCTAAGGATATCAGAGCAGTTGCTTTGTTTCTGAAGTCCACCACGGTGTAATTGGTCACAAGAGGATCTACAAAGCCGATCATGTGGTGCTGGCAGAGTCTCTGCTCTTGGACAGAAATCTTGTTGGTGATGATGTCTAGACCTTCATAGACCTGAGGGAAAAAAATAAACATAAGAATGTCAGCTGCCTCCATAAAATGCACACTTCATGGGTAGAAATGGTGATCCATTCCTCCCTCCAGTCAAACACTTGGCTGATCCAAAACACCAGGGTAGATATATTCTAATAGAGAGCACAGCCAGCTCCATAAAACCCAAGACAAAGAAAGAAGAAAATAGCATTGGTTTCTTATCAAATAGTATCAATTAGCTCAGACTTAAAGAGAAGAAGGGTATGTAAATCCGTGCCCAAGTGAGATCTAATTCTGCAAGATTAAAAGGAGGTTCCTTAGGACTGAACTTCAAGCATTTAAAAATGGGCAGGTTGTTTTATTTATTCTACTTATCACAAGCCTCCAGAAAGGTAACATTTTGCATTCATTGTTCATAGTTCTACTTCAAAATGCTTAGATATTTCTTGGATTTAAATGGCTCTAAAAGGTTTTCAGAATTTGTATAAGATTGGTTCCATTTGTGGAGAAGTGGCGTATCTATAAAGGTACATATAAAATATACACATATGCACTTTCAAGTCAAAACCCCTGATACTGCTATACTCTGGTGGAAACATTGTGATCTATCCAAATTACTGCTTCAGGGGGTCAGTACCTACAGTCTAAATACTCAAAGACAATATCCTGTCTGTAAGCTCTTGATCTGCCAATTCAACTAAAAAGTTCAAGTGTACTTTTTCTAAATGCAAGGTCTCAGATGGAGAGCAGATCTGAAAATACTAGTTTGAAAATAGGGATGAATGCTTTGAGATTAAATGTTCTCTCTGTAATCACTGATTTTACAGGGAGCACTGAATGAACAAATAATAAGTTCCATAGAGCCCACAAAGTTGTTAAAAGCATTTTTTATCTCACGTTTCCCTTTACTTATGGGGGTGTCAAATAAGTACAGTACAGTGCAATGGTTAAGAGGAAGGACCCTGGCGCCAGGCTGCCTCAGATCAGTTCTTAGCTCTGCCACTTCCTAGTTATTTGTACTTGTAGTAGTCAGTGACTAACCTCTGTGCTTCAATCTCTCATCGGTAAAATGGGAATATTAATAGTATCTATCTCACAGGGTTGTTGCAAGCATTAAATAAGTTACTATATATAAAAAGCTCTAGTTTTTGCCTGGTACATTATAAGTGCCATAAGAGGGTCATTATATTGCTACCTCTATTACTACCGTAATAACACAGGGAAAAAGCTGAGCTCGGTAGCTCAGCCTGTAATCCCGCGCCTTTGGGAGGCTGAGGTGAGTGGATTGCCTGAGCCCGCGGGTTCGAGACCTGCCTGGGCAGTGAGACCTCATCTCTACAATAAATCAAAAAATTAGCCGGGCGTCGTAGCGCGCGCCTGTAATTCCAGCTACTTGGAAGGTTGAGGCGGAAGGATCGCCGGAGTCCAGCAGGTCAAGGCTGCGGTGGCCGGGAGCAGCCACTGCACTCCGGTCTGGGCGACAGTGAGACTCCAACTCCAAAAAAAAGAAAAAGGGAAATAATTTTAGTGTCACTGCTTTAACATTCTGAAGCCCTGTGCTCCTTAGCGACTGAGGTTATTTACCTAGCAAGGATATCTTCAAGTAAATGAAAGTGTTAAATAGTAAAATAGCATACAGAAAAAATAAATAGAGCCATAAAGAAAATACCAGCTCTGCATTTTTAACTTGTTTAATCTGTGCCTGACAGTAGTAGATTTGCATTCTTTTTTTTTTGAGTTGGAGTCTCACTCTGTCACCCAGGTTGGAGTGCAGAGGCATGCTCAAGGCCACCACAGCCTCGACCTGCTAAGCTCTAGTGACCCTTCCGCTTCAGTCTTCCAAATAGCTGAAACTACAGGCACATGCCACAACGCCCAGTTAATTTCTTGAGTTATTGTAGCGACGAGTTCTCACCAAGTTGCCCAGGCTGGGATCTGCATTCCTGCACCTGAAAATTGATGAAATTGTATGTAAGGCATTATTTTCTGTGTATCTTGAACAAGGCTTCTTTCTGATGTTATGAAGGGCCACAGAGTATGTTATATACTAGTGTCTTCTGTACAAATTTAGAAAACTAAAGGAAGAAGAAGAGTAGACAATTATGTGTTCCTCTTGCTCTCTCTTTTGCCACAGATCTGGGTTGCCTCTGTTGTAGCTTAGAATTCCAGAAATTCAATTTTAAAGAGATCACATAGCAACAACTTGAACTTGCTAGTAGAGGATTTCTGAATGCTGTGTGTTACAGTAAAAAGAATTCTCAGCCGGGCTTGGTGGCTCAGTCTGTAATCCTGCGCCTTTGGGAGGCTGAGGTGAGTGGATTGCCTGAGCCTGAGGGTTCAAGACTGCCTGGGCAACTTGGCGAGACCTCATCTCTACAATAAATCAAAAAATTAGCCAGGCGTGGTAGCATGCGCCTGTCGTTCCAGCTACTTGGAAGGCTGAGGCGGAAGGATTGCCGGAGCCCAGCAGGTCGAGGCTGCGGTGGCCAGGAGCGGCCACTG
>NW_007259849.1:1494646-1496379 GCF_000164805.1 Carlito syrichta
AAAAAAAAAAAAAAAAAAAAAAAGTACAATTTTCCACTCCTCCAAAAAAGCCGAATTTTTTTTTTTTTAAGTCAGGGTCTCGCTCCAGGCTAGAGTACAGTGGCATGATCATGACTCACCACAGCCTCAAACTCCTGGGCTCAAGGGATCCTCCACTTCCACCTACCAAGTAGCTGGGATTACTTATGTGCACCACCATGCCCAGCTAATTATTATTTTTATTTTTTAATTTATTTTACAGACAAGGTTTTGTTATGTTGCCCAAACTGGTCTCACATTCCTGGACTCAAGCGATCCTCCCAACTCCGCCTCCCAAAGTGCTGGGATTACAGGGGTGAGCCACCATGCCTGGCCAAGAAAAGCCAAAACTAT
Source organism: Carlito syrichta (assembly GCF_000164805.1). Lineage (NCBI taxonomy): Eukaryota > Metazoa > Chordata > Mammalia > Primates > Tarsiidae > Carlito > Carlito syrichta. The sequence goes on from NW_007259849.1 coordinate 1,495,019, forward strand.
GTCTACTAGCCTGTTCTACCACAGACCAAGAGGACTAGATAAAATTCTATCCTGTGATCTGCCTTTAGTATATTCTAGAGGCTCTTAAAATGGCAAGTTTATGCCAGGCGGGGTGGCTCAAGCCTGTAATCCAGCACTTTGGGAGGCCAAGGCAAGAGAACTGCCTGAGCCCAGTGGATCGAGACCAGCCTGGGCAACTTGGCGAGACCTCATCTCTACAATAAATCAAAAAATTAGCAGAGCATGGTAGTGTATGACTTTAGTTCCAGCTACTTGGAAGGCTGAGGTGGAAGGATCACCTGAGCCCAGCAGGTCAAGGCCCGGTGGCCTGGGTGACAGAGTGAGAAGCCAACTCAAAAGAAAGAAAAAAAAAAAGTCCCTATCCTCAAGGAGTCCAAGTTATCAAGAGACACAAACAAAAAAATGACTATAGTAAAGGGCCGGGTACGGTAACTCATGTCTATAATGTCCCAGCACTTTGGGAAACTCATGCCTATAATGTCCCACCACTTTGGGAAGCAGAGGCAAGAAAATTGTAAGTTCAGGGGTTCGAGACTAGCCTGGGCAACTTGGTGAGCACTCATTTCTACAATAAATCAAAAAATTAGCCAGGCATTGTGGCATGCATCTGTAGTCCCAGATACTTAGGAGGGTGAGGTGGAAGGATAACACTCAACTGAGCTCAGCAGGTCGAGGCTGTAGTGGCTGTGAGCATGCCACTGTAATCCAGCCTGAGAGGCAGAGTGAGACTCTGACTCAAAACAAACAAACAAACAAAAGACTACAGTAAAAAGAAACAAATGATATGAGATATTAAATTTTGACTGTGCAGTCTAAATATCACAATCATTAAACATGTAATGCTCTAAGCATTAAATTGGGTATTATAGGAGAGTATATCTGTCTGGCCCCTGTGGTTTATTTGTAGACTGAAAAAAAAAAATTGGAAAAAGACCACAAGGCTAAAATAACCAGAATTTTCCAAATCAACAGAGTTGAAGTGCCCAGAGGAGCTAATGAAGGTGAGAGGAATCTACAACAGAGACCAGAATCCAGAGTAGTGGTTCTCAAATGGAAGTGATTTTGTTCACCAGGGGACATTTAGCAATGTCTGATCACAACTGCAGGGGTCGGGGTGTTACTAACCTCTAGGGACTAGCAGGAGTGCGGCTAAACATCCCACGATGCACAGAACAGCCCTCAGGTGCTACAACAAAGAATTATCCAACCCATAAATATCAAGAGTCCTGAAGTGAAAAACCCTGATCTTAAAGAAATTTCACCTTGGAGAAACTTCCCCCAATTTTTTTTTTTTTTTTAGTTGGAGTCTCACTCTGTCACCCAGATTGGAGTGCAGTGGC
>NW_007259849.1:1496495-1499643 GCF_000164805.1 Carlito syrichta
ACAGGTGCGCACTACCACGCCCGGCTAATTTTTTTGATTTATTGTAGAGATGAGGTCTCGCCAAGTTGCCCAGACAGGTCTCGAACCCACGGGCGCAGGCAATCCACTCACCTCAGCCTCCCAAAGCACTGGGATTACAGGCTGAGCCACCGAGCCCAGCTTCCCCAAATTTTTAAGTGTCCAAAGATCCCATCCGTTCAAGGTTCCAATCCTTTGGGCTACCATGTTGTAGGGTGACCCTAATGAGCATGCTAATCAACACTGGGCAGATCCCTGAACTCTGAAAGTTGGCTATGATTCCCCAACACTGCTGTCTAAGGAAGAAAAGCTGCCCCCTGGTTTGGTTCCTTCCTCCCAAGTTATCTTCTCCCTTTTGACTTCATTTCCTTCCCATTCCAAATTAAATCTTTAAGTGCTTCTATCACTTCTTGCCTCTATGGATTATGTCTGTCTTGAAAACCACAACTTTGGATTATGGATCACTACGATCCTCTCCACTGGCTGCCTTCCACTGCCCCATGGATATCTCTGTGATCATTAATGAACCCTGACTGCCACATGTAACACTTTTCTATTAAGCTCTCAAAACAAGTAATGGAAAAAGCAACAACCTGAGACTATCGAGCTCTCATTTGGGGTTTCAAGAGCACCATTCATTCCAGGTTTTCTTCCTATCTCACTAGACCTTCCTCAGTCTACTTTACTGAGACCAGCCATTGACCTATTAGCAATATCTGCCATGGGGACAATACTGACAAATTAGTCTTTTTAAAAATTTTAGATTTAAGGGGTACATGTGCAGGTTTTTTTGTTTGTTTCACATAGATATATTGTATGATGGTGAGGTTTGGGCTTCTATTGAGCCTTCCTCCCAGGTGGTACCCAATGAATGGTTTTCGACCTGTACCCCCTCCCTAACTCCTCCTTTAGGAGGCCCCAGTGCAGGATATTCCCATCCTTATACCTGTGTATATGCAGTGTTTAGCTCCCACTTATAAGTTAGAAAATGCAATATTCAGTTTTCTGTTTCCATGACAATTCACTTAGAATTATGGCATCCAGCTGCATTCATGTTGCTACAAAGGACATGATTTTGTTCTTTTTTATGGCTATGTAGTATTCCATAGTGTGAAATGACAGTCTTTATGGCCCCTATCTGCCCTATCTGTACTTTAAATGTTCTGTGGGTGACACCTATGGCTTCTACAACCATTTCTGTGATAGCTCCCAAAGTCCACATCCACAATCTAGTTTTTTCTTGCAGTGTCACACTTGTATTCTCAACCACCTAGTGGCCATTTCTATCATCAATGAGAGGCATGTAGCATATAGTATAGCATAAAACAGTAAGCAATCTGAAGCCAGACTGCCTGGATTTATGTCTTGGCTCCACCACTTACCAGATATATAACCTTGGGCAAGCTATTAGAGCTCTCTATGCCTCAGATTCCTCATTTATAAAGTAAGGATAGGCCGGGCACGGTGGTTCAAGCCTATAATCCCAGCACTTTGGGAGGCTGAGGTGAGAGAATCGCCTGAGTCCAGGAGTTTGAGACCAGACTAGGCAACTTAGTGAGAATTTGTCTCTAAATAAATTAAAAACTTAACCAGATATGGTGGCACACACCTGTAGTTCCAGCTACTTGGAAGGATGAGGCGGAAGGATCGCCTGAGCCCAGCAGATCAAGGCTGTGGTGGCTGAGTGTGCTACTGCACTCCAGCCTGGGCAACAGAGTAAGATTACAACTCAAAAAATAAAATAGTGCCGGACTTGGTGGCTCAGCCTGTAATCCCACACTTTGGGAGGCAAAGGTGAGTGGATTGCCTGAGCCCGCGGGTTCGGGACCCGCCTGGGCAACTTGGCAAGACCTCCTCTCTACAATAAATCAAAAAATTAGCCGGACGTGGTAGCGCGCGCCTGTAGTTCCAGCCACTTGGAAGGCCAAGGTGGAAGGATCACCGAAGCCCAGCAGGTCGAGGCTGCGGTGGCTGGGAGCGTGCCACTGCACTAAAGTCTGGGCAACAGAGTGACTCCAACTCAAAAAAATAAAAATAAAAAAACAAAAAAAGTGAGGATAATCTTACACCTAATAATCACAAAGGTTAGGTGACAGTAAATGATTAATATATACAAAGCATATGGAATAGGGCCTTCCCTAGAAAGTGGTCAGCTAGAGAGCTATCATCATCACCATCCACCACCCCAAACTGGCACCACTGCATGACCAGAACTGCACACATGCATTACCTTCTCAGCCATATTTGGGTTAACCACCTAGATAATCAAACCAAAAACCCAGTTTATGTCTACACTGCAACCAGTCATCTTTTTTTTTTTTAAGTTGGAGTCTCACTCGGTCGCCCAGGCAGGAGTGCAGTGGCACGATCACAGCCACCTCAGCCTTCCAAATAGCTGAAACTATAGGCATGTGCCACCACACCCGGCTAATTTTTTGATTCATTGTAGAGGTGAGGTCTCGCCAAGTTGCACAGGCTGGTCTCAAACCACTCAAATCCTCTTTCCTCTGCCTCCCAAAGTGCTGAGATTACAGGTATGAGCCACTAGGCCTGAGCAGTCATCTTTTAAAAAAAAAAAAGATGTGGTACAATTTAGGATTAGGTATACAAATGTTAATTATACAGGTACCATTGTTGATGAGGTGTGCCCCCTCCCGCCCCTGGCAGTTTCCCTCAACTGCCAATCCCACCCTCCAGTCATCTTCTTAAAATGAACATCTGATATTGTACAGCCCCATACTCGGTAGCATCACCTCCATGTGAAAGCCATCCCTCAGATCTGAGATCTCTCCATAGCTCCTCCCCCATCTGTGCTTATTCCTATGCTCCCACAGTAGTCTGTACTTACTTCTAGCACAGAACTTACTGTACATGACTAAAATATTTCTATCTCCCCCACTAGACAAGTTCTGAGAGAAGAAATTGTGCATGTATTTCTTGCTCCAGCATCTAGCACAGCACCTAATACATGGAAAATATTCAATGAATAATTTTTGTATGAAGTACAGAGTGCTAGACTCTATGCTAAGGGTTTCCATATCTTATAAAGTTATTTTGCCCTCAGCCAGGTTCGGTGGCTCAGCCTGTAATCCCCTGCTTTGGGAGGCTGAGGTGAGTGGATTGCCTGAGT
>NW_007259849.1:1499663-1503326 GCF_000164805.1 Carlito syrichta
GAGGCTGCGGTGGCCAGGAGCGGCCACTGCACTCCAGCCTAGGCGACAGAGTGAGACTCCAACTCAAAAAAAAAAAAAAAAAAAAAGGTTATTTTGCCCTCATTTACCACCAAGGAAAAAGAAACTCAGAGACATTCGATAACCTGCCAAAAATCACACAGCTAGTTAGTGGCAGAAGCAAACTCTGAATCCATGTCTTTGGACTTTCCCACTATGTTGTCAATCTCTGTTCTGTACAAATCAGCTTTGTAAATTATCACTTTCTCTACAGAACCTCAAGTTTCTCATATCTAACACACCTTCTAGTTCTAACAGTTCAAGTTTCAGAAAAAAAATGACAGTTTTGGCATCAGTAGGTGAAGGGGGAAAAATTTTTTTTGCTGACACTCACTAGCAAGCTAATTTTCTTTAATCAAATTCAACTGAAAAGATGTTGAAGAGCAAGGGAAAGGTCAATCTTTTGACTAACTTAAAGGATAACTTAAAAAAAAAAAAAAACTATCCAGGCACTGTGGCTCACGCCTGTAATTCCAGCACTTTGGGAGGCAGAGGAGAGAGGATTGCCAAGTCCAGGGGTTCGAGACCAGCCTGGGCAACTTGGCAAGACCTCATCTCTATAATAAATAAAAAAATTAGCCGGGCATGGTAGCGCATGCCTATGGTTCCAACTACTTGGAAGGCTGAGGCAGAAGGATGGCCTAAGACCAGCAGATCGAGGCTGCGGTGGCCATGAGCATGCCACTACACTCCAGCCTGGGTGACAGAGTGAGACTCTGACTCAAAAGAAAAGAAAAGAAAAATACTTACAACTTTACTAGGCTAGAAATAATGAATTAGCTGCAGGAGCATCATGGCAACTATTCCTTTTAACTCTGTGTGGCAGAAATTCAGTGGTAGACATGCTGAATAAAGTGGATGGATTAAGGTGCTCAGAGAAGCAGGAGAACCTGTGCCTGATTTGTTCAGTAAGTCTGGTGGGTCTTGTGGTTTGGAATTTATAGTGCACATAATAGTTTTTATTCTTCCTATAGCCACTTCTCTCTAAGGGAAATGGAATTAAAATCATACAAGACTATATTTTTTTCAAACTGAGAAGTGTATAATATGGATGTGATGCTTTCTTCTGGAGCATCAATCTTAGTCAGTGGTTAAAAAAAATTGTTTTTTACACCTAAATAAATATAGATAGGTTAGGGCAAAGAATTTAAAATTGGCATAAACTTCTAAGTTAAAACATGAGAAACTTTACAACATAAAGTCTTGAAGTGGCTACTTGAAACTCTGCCTGCAAATACTGGGGAAACATGGATACAAGAAAATTCAAAGTTGATACTTCCAGTCCAATCACTTCCATTTTTTTTTTTTTTTGATTTGGAGTCTCTCTCTGTCACCCAGACTGGAGTGCAGTGGTACGCTCCTGGCCACCGCAGCCTCGACCCATTGGGGTCCGGCGATCCTTCCGCCTCAGCCTTCCAAGTAGCTGGAACTACAGGTACACTATCACGCCTGGCTAATTTTTGATGTATTGTAGAGACAAGGTCTCGCCAAGTTGCCCGGCTGGTCTCGAACCCCGCAAGTTCAAGCAATCCACTCACATTGGCCTCCCAAAGTGCTGGGATTACAGGCTGAACCACCAAGCCCAGCCCAATCACCCAAAAGCTCCCTGCCCATATAACTGGTTGGAAGCAGAAACTGGACTAAAACCTGGATGCTCTACCTATAACCCAAGCTGTTTCTGCTGCCTCTTACTAGTAGAATTTTTATCCCTATTTGACTCTGGTCTGTTTGCTTGCTTTAGGTGACTAATTTCTACTGGGCAAAATTAAGTTTCGGAAACTGAGAAGACAACTACATACACTGAAATCCTTCAAGGTTCTCAAGAGCAAGCGTGAGAAACAGCTAGAAATATACACACAGACAACGCCGTGTGCCTATAATGCTGAGGCAGAACAACAAGGGGCTTATTTAAAACAGCAGTCCCTAACCCTTTTGGCATCAGAGACTGGCCTTATGGAAGACATTTTTTTCCACAGATGGAGAAGAGGGTGCGGGGGGATCATCAGGCATTAGATTCTCATAAGGAGCAAACAACCTAGATCCTTTGCATGCACAGTTTACAGTAGGGTCTGTGCTCCTATGAGAATTGAATGCCACGGCTGATCTGACTGGAGATGGAGCTCTGCACGCCCACCACTAACTTCCTGCTGGCCTGGTTCCTAAAAAGCCACTGATGGGTACTGGTCTGTGGCCTGGGCGTTGGGGACCCCTGATTTAAAAGAGAAGATAGGCCGGGCACATTGGCTCACGCATATAATCCCAGCACTTTGGGAGGTGGAGGTTAGAAGATTGCCTGAGCCCAAAGGTTCAAGACCAGCCTGGACAACTTGGTGAGACCTCATCTCTACAATAAATTAAAAAAAAATTAGCCGAGCATGGTGGTACATGCCTAGAGTTCCAGCTACTTGGAAGGTTGAGGTGGAACGATTGCCTGAGCCCAGCAGGTTGAGGAGGCGGTGGCCAGGAGCCTGCCACTGACTTCCAGCCTGGGTGACAGAGTGAAATTCCAATTCAAAAAATAAGTAAATAAAAGCAAAAATAAGCCAGGCTCAGTGGCTCAGCCTGTAATCCCACGCCTTTGGGAGGCTGAGGTGAGTGGACTGCCTGAGCCCACAGGCTCGAGACCCACCTGGGCAGGCGAGACCTCATTTCTACAATATAATAAAAAAATCAGCCGGGCGTGGTAGCACATGCCTGTAATTCCGGCTACTTGAAAGGCTGAGGTGGAAGGATCGCCGGAGCCCAGCAGGTCGAGGCTGCGGTGGCTGGGAGCGGCCACTGCACTCCAGTCTGGGCGACAGAATGAGAATCCGACTCAAAAAAAAAAAAGCAAAAATAAAGTTCATAATAAAGTTTCCATTCTTTGGTCCTTTTTACAGCCTCAGACAGGCTCATCTTTGATGGTTTCAGTGATATTTTATTTTAGGACACCTAAAATAGCTTATGGTAGCTGAAATGCTCCACTGTTAGAGATGTCCAAGTTAGAGAGAGGCAGTATAGTATAATAAAGTCAGACTATAGAGGTTCACATTTTGGCTAATACCCAGCTGTAGCCTTCATTTGAAAGATTATTTAAATATTTAATTTTTCTTTGCTTCAACTTTCCTCATCTATAAAATGGGTGTAATAAGAGTACCTACACTCCTTATTAGGTTGTGCTGAGTACTTGAGTGAATACACGTAAAATGTTTAGAATAGTGTCAGGCAGTTGACAAGTACTACATAAGTGCTTGACATTATCTATATTTACTTGGTGGTGGTTAAACAAATTTTCCTTGGTTCCTTAATGTAAGACCCCTGGGTAAGGTTTTAAATAAAATAAGAATAAATATAATAAAATAAAATAAGCACAAAATATGAGAACTGAAAGGTGTTTGTTTGTTTCTTTGTTTTTGAATTAGGGTCTCACTCTGTCACCCAGACTGGAGTGCAGTGGCTGCTCCCAGCTACCGAAGCCTCGACCTGCTGGGCTCTGGCGCTCCATCCGACTCAGCCTTCCAAGTAGCTGGAACTACAGGCATGCTATACCATGCTCGGCTAATTTTTTGGTTTATTGTAGAGATGAGGTCTCGCCAAGTTGCCCAGGCGGGTCTCGAACCCGTGGGC
>NW_007259849.1:1503346-1504885 GCF_000164805.1 Carlito syrichta
CACTCACCTCAGGCTCCCAAAGGCGCGGGATTACAGGCTGAGCCACCGAGCCTGGCTTGAAAGGTGTTTAGACACTGAGACAATGTATGACCACAAATCCTAAAATATTTATTATCTGGCTTTTTTTTTTTTTTTCCCCAAAGCAAGAGTTAATGAGAAAACAGAAAAGCTCCCACAGTGGGAGGGGACCTGAAGGGGTTGCCCCTATCTGGCTCTTAAATGAAAAAGTTTGCAATTCCCTGATCTAATCCAATTGAGTTTCCCTCTCTAATATATCCAAAGAGAAAACTAAGGTCCAGAGAGGAGCAGTAACTTGTCCAAGGTTATATACACAGCAAGTTTGTAGAGAACTAAGACTAAAACCTAGTTTTCAGCCGGGCTCGGTGGCTCAGCCTGTAATCCCGCGCCTTTGGAAGGATGAGGTGAGTGGATTGCCTGAGCCCGCGGGTTCAAGACCCGCCTGGGCAGGCGAGACCTCATCTCTACAATAAATCAAAAAATTAGCCGGGCGTGGTAGCGCGCGCCTGTAATTCCGGCTACTCAGAGGCTGAGGCAGAAGGATCGCCGGAGCCCAGCAGGTCGAGGCTGCGGTGGCCGGGAGCGACCACTGCACTACAGTCTGGGCGACAGAGTGAGACTTCAACTCAAATTTAAAAAATTTAAATTTAAATTTAAAATTAAAAAAAAATTTAAAAATAAAAATAAAACCTAGTTTTCCCAGTATATAAAACTGCCTACCAGGCTAAATGAAGACTTTGAAGACAAAATGTAAATTACGAGAGAATAATGGCATCTGAAGCGTTACATAAATCACCTAATTCTAATCAATAGATAATTACTGACTACTAGAAGCCTAAGCAAGCCAGGCACGGTGGCTCACGCCTATAATACCAGTACTTTGGGAGGTGGAGGCAAGAGGACTGCCTGAGTCCAGGGGTTTGAGACCAGCCTGGGCAACTTGGTGAGACCACGGCTCTACAATAAATCAAAAAAATTAGTTGGGTTTGGTGGTACATGTCTGTAGTTCTAGCTACTTGGAAGGCTAAGGCTGAAGGATCACCTGAGCCCAGCAGGTCAAGGCTGTGGTGGCCGTGAGGGTGCCAGTGCACTCCAGCCTAAGTGACAGAACAAAACTACCAGTGAAAAAATAAATAAATTGGCCGGAGTTGGTGGCTCAGTCTGTAATCCCAGCACTTTGGGAGGCCGAGGCAAGTGGATTGCCTGAAACCGCAGGTTCGAGACCCACCCAGGCAACTTGGGAAGACCTCCTCTCTTCAATAAACCAAAAATTAGCCGGGTGTGGTAGCACGCGCCTGTAGTTCCAGCCATTGGAAGATTGAGGAGGGAGGATCACCAGGAAACAGTAGATAAAGGCTACAGTGGCCAGGAACGTGCCACTGCACTCCAGTCTGGGTTACAGTGAGATTCCAACTAAACAAAAAACCAAAAAAATAATAAATAAATAAAATAGAAGCCTAAGTATCAGTATTTTTCGTTCTTTCTTTTTTTTTTTTTTTTGAGTTGGAGTTTCACTCCGTC
>NW_007259849.1:1505691-1506994 GCF_000164805.1 Carlito syrichta
CCCAGACTGGAGTGCAGTGGCCGCTCCCAGTCACCGCAGCCTCGACCTGCTGAGCTCTGGTGATCTTTCCGCCTCAGCCTTTCAAGTAGCCGGAATTATAGCCATATACTACCACGCCCGGCTGATTTTTTATTTTATTGTAGAGATGAGGTCTCGCCAAGTTGCCCAGGCGGGTCTTGAACCCACGGGCTCAAGCAATCCACTCACCTCAGCCTCCCAAAGACGCAGATTTACAGGCTGAGCCACCGAGCCCAGCTTAAAAAATTTTTGTAGAGGGCAACTCTTTCATTTCCCCTCTCACTGGGGGAGCTTTTCTGTCCTCTCAATAAATCCTGCTTTCTCAAAAAAAAAAAAAAAAAATTTTTTTTTGTAGAGATGAGGTCTCACTATATTGCCCAGGCTAGTCATGAATTCTTGGCTCAAGCAATCCTCCTGCCTTGGCCTCCCAAAGTGCTGGGATTACAGGTACGAACCACCATGCCCGGTCAATATCAGTATTTCTTTCTTTCTTTTTTTTTTTTTTTTGAGTTGGAGTCTCACTCTGTCGGCCAGAATGAAGTGCAGTGGCCGCTCCCGGCCACCGCAGCCTCAACCTGCTGGGCTCCGGCGATCCTTCCGCCTTAGCCTTCCGAGTAGCTGGAACTACAGGAGTGCGCTACCACGCCCAGCTCATTTTGATTTATTGTAGAGATGAGGTCTCGCCAAGTTGCCCAGGTGGGTCTCAAACCTGCGGTCTCAGGAAATCCACTCACCTCGGCCTCCCAAAGGCACGGGATTACAGGCTGACCCTCCGAGCCTGGCTAGTATCAGTATTTTTTAATGCTTTCCAAGTGATCCTAATGTGCGGTCAGGGGTTGAGAACCACTGTAACAAGTAGTGTGTTAGACACTGAGATGTAAACAAAAAAAAAACAAAACAAGGAAACTGATTGTGTACCTAACCAAATATATCCATACCCAATCCTGGACAACATAGAACACTACAGATAATACGCAATTAACTACATGTATGTGTAGGAAACTCTAAGGGAAGAGCAAGAGGTGCAAGAAAGGTAAGGAAGCCCTGGGTATGTGTTCATTTACTCTAGCAATCAATGACAATTTTTATTCAGATCTGTAAACTCCCACAACTCAAAGAATTATAAACTGCAAGCATGATGAACTTTATATGAAAGAACGTTAAAACTAACTTGTAAGCCGGGCTCGGTGGCTCAGCCTGTAATCCCGCGCCTTTGGGAGGCTGAGGTGAGTGGATTGCCTGAGCCCGCGGGTTCGAGACCCGCCTGGGCAGCGAGACCTCATCT
>NW_007259849.1:1507046-1513072 GCF_000164805.1 Carlito syrichta
CAGGTCGAGGCTGCGGTGGCCGGAAGCGGCCACTGCACTCCAGTCTGGGGGACAGAGTGAGACTCCAACTCAAAAAAAAAAACTAACTTGTAAACTGGGCTCAGTGGCTCAGCCTATAATCCCGTGCTTTGGGAGTCTGAGGTGAATGGATTGCTGAGCCCGAGGGTTTGAGATCCGCCTGGGGAACTTGCAAGACCTCATCTCTACAATAAATCAAAAAATTAGCCGGGCTTGGTGACTCAACCTGTAATCCCACGCCTTTGGGAGGCTGAGGTGAGTGGATTGCCTGAGCCCACTGGTTCAAGACCATCCTGGGGAACTTGGCAAGACCGCATCTCTACAATAAATCAAAAAATCAGCCGGGTGTGGTAGCGCGCGCCTGTAATTCCGGCTACTCGGAAGGCTGAGGAGGAAGGACCGCCGGAGCCCAGCAGCTCGAGCCTGCGGTGGCCGGATCGGCCACTGCACTCCAGTCTGGGCAACAGAGTGAGACTCCAACTCAAAAAAAAAAAAAAAAAGAAAAATTAGCCAGGCATGGTAGCGTGCGCCTGTAGTTCCAGCTACTTGTAAGGCTGAGTCAGAAGGATCACCAGAGCCCAGCAGGCAAGGCTGCGGTGGACGGGAACAGCCACTGCACTACAGTCTGGGCGACAGAGTGAGACTCCAACTCAAAAACAAAACAAAACAAAACAAACTAACTTGACTCCTAACAAAGCAAATAAGAATCTATTATAACATATATGCTATATATATAATATATAATATACATAATACAAATTTAGAACCTCTATATAAGGTGAAAGGGTCACCTGAGTCCAATAGGTCGAGGCTGCAGTGGCCTGAGCAACAGAGTGAGACTCTCTCTCTCTCACACACACACACACACACACACACACACACACACACACACACACACACACACACAAAGGAATAAAGTACCAACACACAAATAATGTAAGTGAAAGAAGCCAGATACAAAAGGTCACACTGTAAGATCCCATTTATGTAAAATACCCAGAATATGTAAACCCATAGACAAAAAGCCAGGCCCTGCACAGTGGCTCACGCTCATAATCCCAGCACTATGGGAGTCCAAGTCGAAAGGATTGCCTGAACCCACAGGTTCGAGACCAGTCTGGGCGACCTGGCAAGACCTCATCTCTACAATAAATCAAAAAATTAGCCGGGCTCAGTGGCTCAGCCTGTAATCCCGTGCTTTGGGAGGCCGAGATGAGTGGATTGCCTGAGTCCACCGGTTCGAGACCCACCTGGGCAACTTGGCGAGACCTCATCTTTACAATAAATCGAAAAGAAATAGCCGGGCATGGTAGCACGCGCCTGTAGTTCCAGCTACTTGGAAGATTGAGGCGGAAGAATTGCCGGAACCCAGCAGGCGAGGCTGCAGTGGCCGGGAGCGGCCACTGCACTTCAGCCTGGGTGACAGTGAGACTCCAACTCAAGAAAAAAAAAAAAAGAAAAGAAATACTGATACTGACCAGCATGGTGGCTCATACCTGTAATCCCAGCACTTTGGGAGGCCGAGGTGAGTGGATTGCCGGAGCCCGCGGGTTCGAGACCCATCCAGGCAACTTGGCAAGACCTTATTTCTACAATAAATCAAAAATTAGCTGGGTGTGGTGGCGCACACCTGTAGTTCTAGCTACTTGGAAGGTTGAGGCTGAAGGATCACCGGAACCCAACAGGTCGAGGCTGCGGTGGCCAGGAGCGTGCCACTGCCCTCCAGTCTGGGCAACAGAGTAAGACTCCAACTCAAAAAAAAAAAAAAATTAGGCCAGGCTTGGTGGCTCAGCCTGTCATCCCAGCACTTTTGCGAGGCCGAGGAGAGTGGACTGCCTGAGCCTGAGGGTTCGAGACCAGTCCGGGCAACTTATGGAGACCTCGTCTATATAATAAATAAAAAATTAGCCAGGCGTGATAGTGTGTGCCTGTAGTTCGGTCTACTTGGAAGGCTGAGGCGAAAGGATTGCCAGAGCCCAGCAGGTCGACAATGGGGTGGCTGTGAGTGTGCCACTGCACTCCAGTCTGTGCGACAGAGTGAGACTCCAACTCAAAAAAAAAAAAGGCTGGCATGGTGGCACGTGCCTGTAGTTCCATCTACTTGGAAGGCTGAGGCTGAGGGATTGCTTGAGCCCAGCAGGTCGAGGCTGCGTGGCCATGAGCATGCCACTGCACTCCAGTCTAGGCGACAAAGTGAGACTCCAACTCAAAAAAAAAAAAAAAAGCCAGCGGGTAGTAGTTGAGGCTGGAGGGAAGAGAAAATGGGGGAGTAACTGCTTAATGGGTATGAGATTTTCTTTTTTGGTGACAAAAATGTTTTGCAGCTAGACAGAGGTAGTAGTTGCACCACATTTTGTTTGTACTATGCCACTAAATTGTTCACTTCATAATGGTTATTGCTATGCGAATTTAACATCAGTAAGAAAAATAATATAAAATAAATATACTCTCCAATAAAGTTCTTTAAGAGGTAGAAAAAGGGGAGGGAAAAGTAATGTGTGCATCTTCTCAGCCAACAATCGCATTCTAGAAATTTACTCTGAAGAGAAAACCAGATAAGGGCAAAAAGATGCATGTTCAAAGACTGTTCATCTCAGCTTCATTTATAATAGCAAGAAACTGAACGGGTGAGGGGGTGGGATTGGTAGTTGAGGGAAACTGCTAGGAGAGGGAGGGGTACACCTACCTCATCAACAAGGATAACTGCATAATCAACGTTTGTATACCTAACCCTGAATTATACCCCACATCTTTAAAATTTAAAAAAAAGAAACTGAACACTCTAAATATGCTTCAGTAGAAACCTAGTTAAGTAAATTATGACACATCTATAAAATAGAATACCATACAGGGATTAAAAACAACAATGTAAACTGGGCTCGGTGGCTCAGTCTGTAATCCCACGCCTTTGGGAGGCTGAGGTGAGTGGATTGCCTGAGTCCGCGGGTTCAAGACCCACCTGGGCAGACGAGACCTCATCTCTACAATAAAATCAAAAAATTAGCCAGGTGTGGTAGCGCGCGCCTGTAATTCCGGCTACTCGGAAGGCTGAGGCGGAAGGATCGCCGGAGCCCAGCAGGTCGAGGCTGCGGTGGCTGGGAGCGGCCACTGCACTCCAGTCTGGGCGACAGAGTGAGACTCCAACTCAAAAAAAAACAAAAAAACAACAATGCAGAAAGTTGGAGATCTAACGCTATTCAATTTCAAGACTTACATAGCTACAATAAGCAAGACAATATGATATTGAAGAAAGGACACACCAACCAATGGAACAGAATAAAGATCTCAGAAATAGGCTAACACAAAAATAGTCAACTGATTTTTTACAAAGGTGCAAAAGCAACTCAATGGAGAAAGGATAATCTTTCAAAAACGGTGCTGGTACAAATGGACATCCATACAAAAGTAAACTCAAAACACATCATAGACCTATATGTAAAAGCAAAATTATAAAACTTATTTTAAATATCAGGGGAAGCCAGGTGTGGTGGTTTGTTCCTATAATCCCAGGTACAAGGGAGACTGAGGCAAGAGGATCATTTGAGGTCACAAGTTCAAAACCATCATGGGTGACAGAGTAAAACTTGATCTCAAAAAAAAAAGACCAGGGGTGGTGACTCATGCCTGTAATCTGAGCACTTTAGGAGGTCAAGGCAGGAGGATCACTTGTGCTCAGAAGTATGAGACCAGCCTGGACAACACAGTGAGACCCTGGCTTTACAAAATATCAAAAAATTAGCCAGGTGTGGTGGTATGTGTCTGCAGTCCTAGTTACTCCAGAGGCTGAGGAGGGAAGGTTGCTTTGCTTTAGCCCAAGAGTTTGAGGCTGCGGTAAGCCCTGATTGTGCCCCTGTATTCTAGTCAGGGTGACAGAGTAAGCAATCAACTCAAAAAAAAAAACAAAAAAGGAGAAAATCTGCCTAACTCTGGGTTTGGTAATAAGTTTCCTTCTTCCCTCCCTCTGTCCCTTCCTCCTTCTCCCCCGCCCCCACCCCGGAGTTGCAGTCTCCCTCTGTCAGGCAGGTTAGAATGTGATGGCAACTTCACAGTTACTGCAACCTTGACCTGCTGGGCTCAGGTAATCCTTCTGCTTGCCTCAGTATTCCAAGTGCTGGAACTACAGGCACACATCACCATGCCCAGTCAATTTTTTTTTTTTGTAGAGATGAGGTCTCATCAAGTTGCCCAGGCTGGCCTTGAACCTGTGGGCTCAGGCAGTCCTCTCATCTCAGCCTCCCAAAGTGCTGGGATTATAGACGTGAGTTCTAAGCCAACTTAGAACTTTTGCTGTGAAAGATACTATGAAGAGAATGAAAAAAATAAGCCATAGACTAAGAGAAACTATTTCCAAAGAACCTATCTGATAAAGGATTTGTACCCAGAATATATAAAGAACTCTTAAAATTCAACAATAAGCAAACATCCCTGCCCCCACAAGCAAAAGAGGAACAGACACTTCACTGAAGATATACAGATGGCAAATAAGCATATGAAAAGAAGCCCAACATCATCAGTCTTTAGGGAAATGTAAATTAACTACAAGAATACAGAGGAAGAGGAATTCTCATTCACTGTTAGTGGGAATACAAAATGGTACAGCCACTTTAGAAAATAGCTTGGTTGTTAGTTTCCTGTAAACTTAAACCATTTCTATAAGTTTTGTTTGTTTGTATGTTTGTTTTAGTAGCAATGTGTTCTCATTATGTTGCCCAGGCTAGTCTCAAACTCCTGGACTCAAGCAATTCTCCTATCTCAGCCTCCTAAGCAGCTGGGACTACAAGCATGAGTCACCACACCCAGCTAATTCCATTTCTACACTTTATTTAAGCCATACAGTTACCAAACAACCCAGAAATCCCACTCCTACGTATTTACCCAAATGAAATGAAATGTTAAGTTCACACAAAAGCCTGTACATGAATTTTTTTTTTTTTTTTTGAGTTGGAGTCTCACTCTGTCGCCCAGACTAGAGTGCAATGGCCGCTCCCGGCCACTGCAGGCTCAACCTGCTGGGCTCCAGCGATCCTTCCGCCTCAGCCTTCCGAGTAGCTGGAACTACAGGCACGCACTACCACGCCCGGCTGATTTTTTGATTTATTGTGGAGATGAGGTCTTGTCAAGTTGCCCAGGCAGGTCTCGAACCCGCGGGCTCAGGCAATCCACTCACCTTGGCCTCCCAAAGTGCTGGGATTACAGACTGAGCCATCGAGCCTGGCTATGAATGTTTATAATAGCTTTCTTTATAATCACCAATAGCTAGCAACCCAGATGTCCTTTAGTAGGTGAATGAAACGAACTATGGTACATCCATACAACAGACTAATACTCAGCAATAAAGAGCAATGAGGCTAGGCACATTGGCTCAGCCTGTAATCACAGCACTTTGGGAGGCCTGAGGCGAGTGGATTGCCTGAGGCTGTGTGTTCAAGACCTGGCCTGGGCAACTTGGTGAGACCTCATGTCTACAATAAATCACAAAAACTAGCCAGGCATGGTGGTATACAGGCATGGTGGTTCCAGCTACTTGGAAGGCTGAAGTGAACGATCGCCCAAGCCCAGCAAGTCAAGGCTGTGGCAGCCACGAGCACGCCACTGCATTTCAACCTGGATGATAACAGTGAGACTCCAACTACAAAAATAAATAAATAAATAAAATAAAATTAGCGGATGAAACTTTTTTTTTTTGAGTTGGAGTCTCACTGTCGCCCAGGCTGGAGTGCAGTAGCATGTTCACGGCCACCGCAGCTCAATCTGCTGGGTTCAAATGATCCTTCTGCCTCAATCTTCCAAGTAGCTGGAACTACAAGCATGGGTAATGTGACGAAACTTTAAGGAGAAACAACATGTGCATAGTCTCAAAATATATCCCCCAAACCCGGCTCGGTGGCTCAGCCTGTAATCCCGCGTTTTGGGAGACTGAGGTGAGTGGATTGCCTGAGCCCGCAGATTCGAGACCCGCCTGGGCAACTTGGTGAGACTTCATCTCTACAATAAATAAAAAATTAGCG
>NW_007259849.1:1513092-1521729 GCF_000164805.1 Carlito syrichta
GGTAGCGCGCGCCTGTAGTTCCAGCTACTTGGAAGGCAGGGCGGAAGGATCGCCGGAGCCCAGCAGGTCGAGGCTGCGGTGGCCGGGAGCGGCCACTGCACTCCAGTCTGGGCGAGAATGAGACTCCAACTCAAAAAATAAAAATAAAAAAATAAAAATATATATATTCCCTAAAATATTTATTAATTACTGTGGTGCTTTTAACATATGCTCATATATTCTTTGATATTCCTCCTCCCACAAGGTGAAGCTTAATTCTCCTTCTAAGCAGTGTGGTCAAGACTTAGCAACAAATATGACTGATTACTATGATATTATGGAAATGAGAGAAAAAAGACATAAAGGGCAAAATCGTGACTTTTTTGGTGGAAAACATGGCAGACACAACCTTAACCAAATGATCAAAGTTAACACTACCAATAATACGCTATGCTGATTATCTTGGTACTTCACTTCTGTGATATGCTTTCCTAAAATCCTTAATGTCAATCTTATCAGGCCAAAACCCAAATCAAGGGACACCTACAAAAGGACTAGCCAGTAGTACCCTTCAAAAATATCAAGGTCAGTCGAACGCAGTGGCTCAAGCCTGTAATCCCAGCATTTTGTGAGACCAAGGCAAGAGGAGTGGCAGAGCCCAGGGGTTCAAGATCAGCCAGGACAGGACAACTTGGTGAGACCTCGTCTCTACAATATATCAAAAAAAATTAGCCGGGCATGGTAGCGCACACCTGTAGCTCCAGCTACTTGGAAGGCTGAGGCAGAACGATTGTCTGAGCCCAGCGGGTCGACACTGGGGTGGCTGTGAGTGTGCCACAGTGCTCCAGTCTGGGAAACAGAGGAAGACGCTGACTCAAAAAAACAACAACAAAAAAAACCACACACACAAAAAGTATCAAGGTCATGAATGACAAGGCAAGACTGAAAAACTGTCAAAGGTTAGAAGAGACTTAGAATACATGGCGATTAAATGTAAGATGGCATCCTAAATTGGATCCTGAAACAAAGAAAGGATATTAGTGAAAAAATTGGTGAAATTCAAGTCTGCAGTTTAGTTAACAGTATTGAACATGGGTCAAATTCTTAGTAAGTACCATGACCATGATGATGCATTAGGTCAAGATGGATGAAGGGTATACAGAAACTCTGTACTATCTTTGAAACTCTCATATAAATCAATAATTATTTTAAAATTAAAAATAATAGCTGGGCTTGGTGGCTCAGCCTGTAATCCCGCGCCTTTGGGAGGCTGAGGTGAGTGGACTGCCTAAGCCCGCGGGTTCGAGACCCCCTGGGCAGTGAGATTTCATCTCTACAATAAATCAAAAAATCAGCCGGGCATGGTAGTGCATGCCTGTAATTCCGGCTACTAGGAAGGCTGAGGCGGAAGCATCGCCGGAGCCCAGCAGGTCGAGGCTGCAGTGGCCGGAAGCGGCCACTGCACTCCAGTTTGGGCGACAAAATGAGACTCCAACTCAAAATAAATAAATAAATAAATAAAATAATAAAGCCGGGCTCAGTGGCTCAGCCTGTAATCCCACACTTTGGGAGGCTGAGGTGAGTGGATTGCCTGAGTCTGCAGGTTCGATACCGACCCGGGCAACTTGGCGAGGCCTCATCTCTACAATAAATCAAAAATTAGCTGGGCGTGGTAACACGCATCTATAGTTCCAGCTACTTGGAAGGCTGAGGTGGAAGGATCGCCGGAGTCCAGAAGGTCGAGGCTGCAGTGACTGGGAGTGGCCACGGCACTCCAGTCTGGGCAACGGAGTGAGACTCCAACTCAAAAATAAACAAATAAAAATTAAAAAAAAAAAAAAATAATGTAGAACAGGGTTTCTCAACTCAGTAATACACATATTTTAGGACAGATAATTATTTCCTGTGGGGAGCTGTCTGATGCCTAGTAAGATGTTTAGCAATGTCTCTGGCCTCTACCCACTGAATACCAGGTACCCTCCTCCCAGTTATTTTAACCAAAAATTGCCAGTTGGCCCTGGGGGAAAAAATCATCCCAGGTTGACACCACAAATGTAGAGCTATGTACATTACATGTCAAAATATAGTTAACAGAAGAAAGGGAAGAACACAGAACAGTATGTAATGTATGAGTCAATTTATATAAAAACATACACAAGGCTGCGGTGGCCATGAGTATGCCGCTGCACTCCAACCTGGGTAACAAGAGAGAAACTGCAACTCAAAAAAAAAAAACAAAAAACCATACACATGAGCATTAACAATGGACAAAAAGTCAGCCACGGTGCCTCATGACTATAAACTCAGCATGTTGGGAGGCCGAGGCAGGAGCAATGTTTGAGGTCAGGAGTTCAAGAGTTTGAGGCAAGCCTGGGCAACATAGCAAGACCCCATTGCTACAAATAAAAAAATTAGCCGGCAATGGTGGTGCATGCCTGTAATTCCAGCTATTCAGGAGGCAGAAGGGGATGGATCTCCTGGAGCCCAGGAAGTCAAGGTTGTACATACCACTATACTCTAGCCCGGGCAACACAGTGAGACCTAGACTCAAAAAAAGGAAAAAAATAAAACTATATATATTTATTTATAGAGGATGCCAAAAAAACTTATACACAATTAAAAATGTAATACTCAATATATACCTGCCTGTCCCATGGTGACACGCGCATTCACTTGATTAACGCTAGCTTTTGAGGAAACATCATACTACACATTGCTACCATAATTCAATTCAACGTCAAAAAATAATACATAGGTAACATCTCTTTTTTTTTTTTTTTTTGAGTTTGAGTCTCACTCTGTCGCCCAGACTGGAGTACAGTGGCATGCTCCCGGCCACTGCAGCCTCTACCTGCTGGGCTCAGGCGATCCTTCCACCTCAGCCTTCCAAGTAGCAGGAACTTCAAGCGCGCGCTATCACACCGGCTAATTTTTTTTTTAATTTATTGTAGAGATGAGGTCTCTCCAAGTTGCCCAGGGTGGTATCGAATCCCTGGGCTCAGACAATCCTCTTACCTCGGCCTCCCAAAGTACTGGGATTACTGGCTTGAGCCACCAGACCCAGCAGCACGTCTAATTTTTTCCTTTTAATTTTTTTTTTTTGCTTGTTTTAAAGGCGTGGAGTAATGTCTCATTTTTTCTAAACACAAAAGGCTTGTTCTCATCAATTTTTTTCATAATGCTTCCAAATCAGTAACTAAAATCCTATTGGTTCTGTTTCCAAAATGTCAAAATGGTTGCCTCTTCTCCCTAGCCACAGCCCAATTTCAGCCCCTCTCACCCAGGATAACTAACGTAGCAGAATCCTAAACTGTGTTTCCCTCTCCAACTCACTCCCCACCCACCATCAGTTATAATAGAGTTACTATTACTTCCCTGTTTAAAACCCCAAACCTCATGACATGACTTTCAAGGGCCTCAACAATTTGTTCCCAGGGTTGATATTTTCAGTTTCACCTCCTACTGCTACCCCTCCAGTATCCTCTACGCCAGATAGTTCCTGGTCATTCCCTGAAAACACACCATGCACTTTTCCTCTTCCTTGACTTGCTCATACTATTCTTTTGCCAGGAATATACTTCCTCCACTTCTTCTGCCTGAAAAAGTATACACAGTAGTACAGAGAAAAAGAGTGGGATGGAAAATGAATGGATAAATAAATAGAAGGGGCCGGGCTTGGTAGCTCAGCCTGATCCCAGCGCTTTGGGAGGCCGAGGTGAGTGGATTACCTGAGCCCGCGGGTTCGAGACCCGCCCGGGGACCTTGGCGAGAACTCATCTCTACAATAAATCAAAAATGAGCCAGGCGTGGTAGCGTGCGCCTGTAATTCTGGCTACTTGAAAGGCAAAGGCAGAAGGATCGCCGGAGCCCAGCAGGTCAAGGCTGCGGTGGCCGGGAGCGGCCACTGCACTCCAGTCTGGGCAACAGAGTGAGATTCCAACTCAAAAATAAATAAATAAATAAACAGAAGGAACTAGAGAGAAAAATACAGAACAGCATGGAAATAAAGGTTTGAGAAAGTAATTTTTGGTAGGGATGAGATAATAATAGGACCTACCTCAAAAGGTTGTGGTGAGGATACTAAATGAAAAAATATATGCCAGGATTTTAGAACAGTATCTGGAATATATACTATTCTTGCTATTATTTTCAGTAGTATAATTACTATGATCATTCATGGTGCAGTAGTGAGGGCTTGACCTCTGGCTGCCACAATTAAAGTGAAGTAGTGAGGCTGCTGCTCAGAAGTAGGGCCCCAAAGGTAAGCAAAAAGCAAATATGATCCTGGAGTATTCGAAATTTATCTAAGGAACCCAACAAACTATACAGGAAACCAAGCCAAGTCTGGTAAATCACACTGGAGGCTCCCGGCCACCGCCGCCTCGACCTGCTGGGCTCCGGCGATCCTTCCGCCTCAGCCTTTCAAGTAGCCGGGAATTACCGGCATGCGCTACCACGCCTGGCTGATTTTTTTATTTATTGTAGAGATGAGGTCTCGCAGCCCAGGGGGTCTCAAACCCGCGGGCTCAGGCAATCCACTCACCTCAGCCTCCCAAGGCGCGGGATTACAGACTGAGCAACCGAGCCCAGCTAGTCTTCGTCCATTTAAAAGGCTACTTTTTGTCAGTCATAGCAAAGAACCTCTTGACAGGCGGCATCTCTCCTGGCTAACAGGTCTTCATGCCTTTTATTTCATGTATATTAAGCCACTGCGATCCACCATCTCATCTCTCCTTTCATATCCCTCCCCCATGCATCTCAAATCTCCCTTGAGCACTATCAGACAGACAGTCCTTTGCTACAAAACACTGCTCCTAAATTATGTTCCAAAGCAGACAAAAAGAACACAGAGCTCCACATCTATTAGATGACACATACCCTGCTTACTAGTCAGACTGCCAAAAATCATTTGCTTCTCCTCTTGTAGGCTTAAACAAACACAAAGGGAACTGTGCTTCTATGTATGACTACTGCTTAACTATAGGACTTGAAGGCATTAGAGATACTTCCTCTCTATAAACCCAAACAGAACCCTTTGTTTCTTTTCTCTTAGCATATAGTCGGTAGTCTGTATTTCTAGGCAGTCATTGTACATGTTTGGCAAGTGCCTTCAAGTTTCTCAGTACAATGTTTCATCCAGTCACTGAAGGCGATGCATTGTACCTTGAATTTACATGCCAAGAAAAAGACTCAGACTGAAAAGAAGACCTTCAGTATCATCTTCCTGAAATATATCAGACTCTACAAATGAGTTAGAAGACCCAGATCCAATTCCCAGTGTCTTGCAGTGTGATCTCTAGACTGCTCTTTAATCTTTCTGTACCTCAGTTTTTCCATCCTGGAAAACAGGGATTATATTACCTGTCCCTCCTTGAATTCAGACTGTCACTACTAAATGAGAATATTTATGTTTCTATAATTTGTGAAACAACCAGGGCTCAGAAAATTCTGTAAATTAAGCACAAATTTTGGTTCTCACATTCGTCAGAATTGCTATGCAGAAACCCACAGGAATCCCTAAGCAAGTAAACCACTCAGAAAATGGTTCTGACTTCCCACTCCATAAATGCTGACAAAAGAATAATGAAAAACAAGCCGGGCTCGGTAGCTCAGCCTATAATCCCGCGCTTTGGGAGGCCGAGGTGAGCGGATTGCCTGAGCCTGTGGGTTCGAGACCCATCTGGACAACTTGGTGAGACCTCATCTCTACAATAAATCAAAATATTAGCCGGGCGTGGTAGCGCGCACCTGAAGTTCCAGCTACTTGGAAGGCTGAGGCGGAAGGATCGCCGGAGCCCAGCAGGTCGAGGCTGCGGTGGCCAGGAGCGGCCACTGCACTCCAATCTGGGTGACAGAGTGAGACTCCAACTCAAAAAAAAAAGATTAATGAAAAACAAGAGGCCAGGCAGATCCTTCAGATGTTAGGTGGCTATAGCAGCGAGTCACTGCATATCAGGCTCCATGAAGAAATTACTACTCTAGACATACTTTAACAAACCTATCATAGTTTTACCTCAAAGAAGTTCATAGCACTTACTTATTCAATATTTACAAAAACAAGTACTTTCCCCAGACAGGAACAGACTTATATGGGTTGTTTTGAGATGACCCTACAGTTAAGGTTGGACAAAGGAATGATAAAAGTCTGAGGTAGACAATTTAAGATTTAAATTTAAAGTGTTTGACAGTCCAGCACGGTGGCTCACGCCTATAATCCCAGCACTTTGGGAGGCCGAGGTGAGAGGATTGCCTGAGCCCGTAGGTTCGAGACCAGCCTGGGCAATATGGCAAGACCTCATCTCTATAATAAATCAAAAAATTAGCTGGGTGTGGTGGTACGTGCCTGTAGTTCCAGCTACTTGGAAGGCTCAAGCGGAAGGATCGCCTGAGCCCAGCAAGTCGAGACTGCATGGTCAGGAGCATGCCGCTGCCCTTCAGCCTGGGCGACAGAATGAGACTCCAACTCAAAATAAATAAATAAATAAAAATAAATTAGAAACTTGAAAAAATTTTCTAATTATCACACTTTCCATTTGGTCACCCTTCAGTCTGTGTGACTGTTACAACTAGGCTCTCCACAAGTCCAAGCTTCTCCTTTGTTCCAATAAACACTGTCTGTCGTTGGTACCAACTTGACATTAAATTATATCTCTTAGCTGAAACAAATTTCATCCCACTAAACAATGCATCAAGTGACTGCCAGTCAGCTCAATACTACACTTGACAGACATCACTATGAATCCATACTATAATTCACAATAAGAATCCTCAAATACATTTATCCTGATCAAAATGTAACACACTCCTATCAAGGAAGAATGGCATACAAATTAAGAACTATCCAAGATTAAATCCCACAGTTCCTGTCTCATCGAAAGGGATGGATAAGTTACTAGGCACAGAAAGTGGAGACTTATGTTCAACTCTAGGTCTGCTACTTTCTCTAAGACCTTGAGCCTATTTCCTTAACTGTAAAGTAATAATAACATTGACTTAATGAGGTTAATCTAAGGACAAAAAAAAAAAAAAGATTTTGAGTTGGAGTCTCACTCTGTCGCCCAGACTGGAGTGCAGTGGCCGCTCCCGGCCACTGCAGCCTCGACCTCCTGGTCTCTGGTAATCCTTCCGCCTCAGTCTTCCAAGTAGCTGGAACTACAGGCACGCGCTGCCATGCCCAGCTAATTTTTGATTTATTGTAGAATGAGGTCTCGCCAAGCTGCCCAGGCGGGTCTCGAACCCGCAGGCTCAGGCAATCCGCTCACCTCAGCCTCCCAAAGCGCGGGATTACAGGCTGAGCCACCAAGCCCGGCAAAATAAAAATCTTATAGCCAGGCCAATAATATGTGCCTGTAGTCCCAGCAGCTCAGGAGGCTGAGGCAAGAGGACAACTTGAGCTCAGGAGTTCAAGACCAGGCTGGACACATATGCATGAAAGCATTTTATGAACACTGCTATGCAAATTTGAGTCGCTGTTATTTATTATTATTGGATTTATCGAAACTGACAATGTTCTTTCAAGGACTTGGTGATTCAACACTTAAAATGCACCTGAGTCAGGCTCGGTGGCTCAGCCTGTAATCCTATGCCTTTGGGAGGGTGAGGTGAGTTGATTGCCTGAGCCAGTGCGTTCGAGACCCACCTGGGCAACTTGGCAGGACCTCACCTCTACAATAAATTAAAAAATGAGCCAGGTGTGGTAGAGCCCGCCTGTAGTTCCAGCTACTAGGAAGGCTGAGGTGGAAGGATCGCCGCAGCCCAGCAGGTCGAGGTGGCGGTGGCCGGGAGCGGCCACTGCACTCCAGTCTGGGTGACAGAGTGAGACTCCAACTCAAAAAAAAAAAAAAATGCACCTGTACATGCATGTTCATTGCTGCACTATTCACAGTAGCAAAAACATGGAACCAACCCTGCTGCCCAATGAAAGTGAACTGGATAAAGAAAGTGTGGTACATATAAACAATGGAGTACTACACGTCATGAGAAGGACAAAATTATGGACTTCGCAGCAACTTGGATGGATTTAGAGTTCACAATATTCAGTGATCTATCACAGAAACAAATAACAGAATACCACATGTTCTCACTTATAAGTGGGTCCTGAACATTTATCACTATATTATTTATTTATTTTTTTTTGAGTTGGAGTCTCACTCTGTCGCCCAGATTGGAGTGTAGTGGCTGCTCCCGGCCACCGCAGCCTCGACCTGCTGGGCTCCGGCAATCCTTCCACCTCAGCCTTCCAAGTAGCTTGAACTACAAGCGTGCACTACCACGCCCGGCTAATTTTTTATTTTTATCGTAGAGATGAGGTCTCGCCAAGTTGCCCAGGCTCGTTGGCTCAGCCTGTAATCCCAGCACTCTGGGAGGCCAAGACAGGACTCCTGTGGATGGCCTGAGCCCGCAGATTTGAGACCAACTCAGGTGAGACCTCGTCTCTACAATAAATCAAAAACTAGCTGGGTGTGGTAGCGTGCACCTGTAGTTCTGGCTACTTGGAAGGCTGAAGTAGAAGGATCGCCAGAGCAGGTCGATGCTGGGGTGGCCATGAGTGTGCCACTGCACTCCAGTCTGGGTGACGGAGTGAGACTTGATCTCAAAAACAAAAAATGTCAGCCGGGCTTGGTGGCTCAGCCTGTAATCCCGCGCCTTTCGGAGGCT
>NW_007259849.1:1522019-1525149 GCF_000164805.1 Carlito syrichta
TTGCCTGAGCCCACGGGTTCAAGACCCGCCCGGGCAACTTGGTGAGACCTCATCTCTACACTAAATCAAAAAATTAGCCAGGCGTGGTAGCATGCGCCTGTAGTTCCAGCTACTTGGAAGGCTGAGGCGGAAGGATCGTCGGAGCCCAGCACGTCGAGGCTGCAGTGGCTGGGAGTGGTCACTGCACTCCAGTGTAGGCGACAGAGTAAGACTCCAACTCAAAACAAAATTTTTTTTAAATAAAAAGAACACCATTTTGCTGAAGTTTACCAAATATCTTCTGAGTCAGCTTCAAGTCACTAAAAAGCAGCATCTTGCAGGGCACGGTGGCTCATACCTGTAATCCCAGCACTTTGGGAGGCTGAGGTGAAAGGATTGCCTGAGTCCACGGGTTCAAGACCAGCCTGGGCAATATGGCAAGACCTTGTCTCTACAATAAATTTTAAAAAATAGCTAGGAGTGGTGGCGAACGCTTGTAGTTCCAGAGATTTGGAAGGCTGAAATAAAAGGCTTGCCTGAGCCCAGCAGGTCAAGGCTGCAGTGGCTGTGAGCGTGCCACTGTACTCCATCCAGCCTGGGTGACAAAATGAGACTTTGACTCAAAAAAAAAAAAAAAAAGGCAGCATCTCCTTCTATTGGCTTCTAAAAAACAAGCAAGCAGCCAGGTGTGGTGGCTCAACCTGTAATCCCAGCACTTTGGGAGGCAGGGGCAAAAGGACTGTCTGAGTCTGGGGGTTCGAGACCAGCGTGGGCAACTTGGTGAGACCTCGTCTCTACAGTAAAAATCAAAAAAACTAGCCGGACATGGTGGCATGCATCTGTAGTTGCAGCTACTTGGAAGTCTGAGGCAGAAGGATCCCCTCTAAGCCCAGCAGTTTGAGGCTGCAGTGGCCGTGAGCATGTCACTATATTCCAGCCTGGGTGACAAGAGTGAGACTCCAACTCAAAAAAAAAAAAAAAGCAAGCAGCACTACTCTGACAGGGGTAGGATGGTATGCAAAGGCAGGAATGAAGAACTGCGTATACTCACAGTGATTCAGAACATAGATACTTTTTTTTTTGAGAAAGCAGGATTTATTTAGAGGACAGAAAAGCTCCCATAGTGGGAGAGGATCTGAAGGGGTTGCCAAAACATAGATACTTTTGTTTCACTGTTTGAACTGAAAAGTAAAGTAAAATGTCAAAGTATTCCAATAGGGATTGGAAGGAAATATTATGAATATCCAAGGTATAGCCAAAATTAAATACAACCTACTGCCAATTCATAAAGTTCAATAATCTTTAGTGGTTTTCACGCATTAATTAATTCTAATGGCATCCCAAGGAAGAAAGAAATTTAATTCTCATATTCTAATTACTTACAACCACAAGAAGAATCATAATAATAAAGTTGAGTACAGTGGCTCACGCCTGTAATCCCAGCACCTTGGGAGGTAGAGGCGATAGGATTGGCTGAGCCCAGGGTTTCGAAACCAGCCTGGGCAACTTGGTGAGACCTTGGCTCTACAGTAAAAATCACAAAAATTAGTGGGGCATGGTAACGTGCATCTGTAGTTCCAGCTACTTGGAAGGCTGAGGTGGAAGAATCACCGAAGTCCAGCAGGTCGAGGCTTCAGTAGCTGTGAGTGAGCCCCTGCACTCCAGCCTGGGCAACAGAGTGAGAATCCAACTCAAAAAAAAAAAAAATCTCTGACCAAACATTTATTAGTTTGTCTTGTTTCATGTTTAACTGGACTAAAACTCCTTAAGAACAGGGATTATGGTTTTGTCTCTCCAATAGGGTCTTGCAGAAAACAGCAGCTTTGGCAGGGCACAGTGGCTCTCGCGTATAATCCCAGCACTTTGGAAGGCTGAGGTGAGAGGACTGCCAGAGCCCATGGGTTCCCGACCAGCCTGGGCAACTTGGTGAGAGCTTATCTCTACAATAAATGAAAAAGTTAGCCAGGCATGGTGGCACATGCCTGTAGTTCCAGCTACTTGGAAGGCTAAGGCAGAAGGATCACCTGAGCCCAGCAGGTCAAGGCAGCAGTGCCTGTGAGCACGTCACTGCACTCCAGCCTGGGTAACAGAGTGAGACTCTGACTCAAAAAAAAAAAAGAAAGAAAGAAAGAAAATAACAGTTTGCACGTTTTTCGCTCTTACTATGTGTCATATATTGTATTAAGTACTTCATATGCTTTATCTCATTTAATCACAATAATGTTGCTATTGATAATATTCTTCCTACTTTACAGAAGAAGATACATGCCTGGGCAACTTGGCGAGACCTCACCTCTACAATAAATCAAAAAATTAGCCAGGCGTGGTAGCGCGTGCCTGTAGTTCCAGCTACTTGGAAGGCCGAGGCGGAAGGATAGCCGGAGCTCAGCAGGTCGAGACTGCAGTGGCCGGGAGCGGCCACTGCACTCCAGTCTGGGCGACAGAGTGAGACTCCAACTCAAAAAAAAAAAGATACAAAGGCACAAAGAGGTCAGTCAGTAGTGTATCTTGGAAAAGACAAAGCAGGGATTTGAGCTAAATTCTGTCTTCTGAAACTGGCACAAAGTAGATTGCAAACAAATATTTGTTGAAGCCGGGCTCAGTGGCTCAGCCTGTAATCCCGCGCCTTTGGGAGGCTGAGGTGAGTGGACTGCGTGAGCCCACGGGTTCGAGACCTGCCTGGGCAGCGAGACCTCATCTCTACAATAAATCAAAAAATCAGCCGGGCGTGGTAGCGTGTGCCTGTACTTCCGGCTACTCCAAAGGCTGAGGCGGAAGGATCGCCTGAGCCCAGCGGGTCGAGGCTGCGGTGGCCAGGAGCGGCCACTGCACTCTAGTCTGGGCGACAGAGTGAGACTCCAACTCAAAAAAACAAACAAACAAACAAACAAAAAAACACAAATATTTGTTGAAGCTGGGCTCGGTGGCTCAGCCTGTAATCCCACGCTTTGGGAGGCAGAGGTTAGTGGATTGCCGGAGCCCGCAGGTTCGAGACCCATCTGGGCAACTTGGCGAGACCTCATCTCTACAATAAATCAAAAAATTAGCCGGGCATGGTAGTGCGCACCTGTAGTTCCGGCTATTTGGAAGGCTGAGGCTGAAGGATCACCGGAGCCCAGCAGGTTGAGGCTGCGATGGCCGGGAGCAGCCA
>NW_007259849.1:1525169-1527825 GCF_000164805.1 Carlito syrichta
AAAAATTAGCCAGGCGTGGTAGCGCGTGCCTGTAGTTCCAGCTACTTGGAAGGCCGAGGCGGAAGGATAGCCGGAGCTCAGCAGGTCGAGACTGCAGTGGCCGGGAGCGGCCACTGCACTCCAGTCTGGCCGACAGAGTGAGACTCCAACTCAAAAAAAAAAAAAAAAATTTGTTGAATTATCTTATTGTTCCACGTGTGTTGGTGGTCTTATCATCCTAAATGAAAGAATGAAGGTAAGCCGGGCTCAGTAGCTCAGCCTGTAATCCCGTGCCTTGAGAGGCTGTGGTGAGTGGATTGCCTGAGCCCGCGGGTTCAAGACCCGCCTGGGCAACTTGGTGAGACCTCATCTCTACAGTGAATAAATTAAAAAAAAAACTAGTCGGATATGGTAGCGCGCGCCTGTAGTTCCAGCTACTTGGAAGGCTAAGGCGGAAGGATCGCCGGAGCTCAGCAGGTCGAGGCTGCGGTGGCTGGGAGTGGCCACTGCACTCCAGTCTGGGCGACAGAGTGAAACTCCAACTCAAAAAAAGAATGAAGGTAGAAGCCATGCCCAGAGGCTTATGAGGTGGAGTGGGGGTAAGAACTGCCCTCCTTGCCGAGTACTCATCAGGTGCTAGCTAGATTCAGTGCCAGGCATTTCATGTCCAACACTTCATTTATTCTGTGAAGACTCGTAACTGTAAATTATCTTCAACAAATAGTTGTTTTAATTCCCCCATCAGAGATTATTCAAAATCTCACCTCCTCTCAATAGAACATAAATGCTCCAGATATGATGAATACACTTCGAAGCCTCCCAGTTCAAAGAAGAGGACAAAGCCTGTTCAACTTAGATAAGCCAGTAGGATTAAAAACCTCAGCTTGAAAAAGCATTTACCATGTGTCTGGCCTTCTTCAGGACAAACTACCCTGCTCTTCATTCTAATGCCCATGATGTCATTTACACTGCACACTATAGACTTGTATGGTAGGTGACATTTTCCCCACTTCACAGATAGGTAAAATAATGTTCAAATAATGATACTGTTACTCCGACGTCACATGGCCAATGGCAGATTCAGAACTAGAATTCAGTCTCCTGAATGTCTATCTTATTCCACAACCCCAGTAGACAATCATAAGTAGTATGCAATTTATTCTGGTTTTGCTGGGTTAGGGTTGGAGTTACAGTAAAAACTCTGCAGTAATTTTCATTCAAAAGGTATTTATTGGATGCCTATGTCAATCTTGTAAGTTCAAATACCATCTCTTCCACATATTCGCTATGTGACACGGAGAAAGTCGTTTCCCTTCCCAAGGCCCCCCATTCCCTCATCCATAAGTGGAACTAATAATAGTACCTTACCACACAATAGCGTTGTGAGAAGTTAATAAGACGATGAAAGGGGAACACTTGGCACTGTGTCTGGCATATGGTGAGCGGCAAGTAAGTATGGGATCCCTTCACCTAGCCCCTCTGCCCCAACAAGTCTTGGGATTCACCCACTACGACCATTAGACAGGATGTCCACGCGGCCTCCGGGGGTTCCAGGCGTCCGGCCCAACCGCACTACCATACCTGCATGGAGTCAGCGCTGACGATCTCGCCACCAAGCCGCTGGCCTAGCTGCAACGCCAGGGTAGATTTGCCGGTGCCCGTGGCCCCGAGAATTACCACCAGAGGTAGGTTCCGTTGCAGGCCCCGGAGTCCAGAGCCCACAGGAACCGCTCGTGCAACCGCCGCGGCCGCCATCTTGGCGCCATCTGCGCTTGCGCCGGAGCAGCTGTCCCCATGGCAACCGTCAGTGCGCCTGCGCAGATCTCGGGCTCTGTGGGGAGGGTGTTGAGGGCAGAGGGAGCGGCGGGATGAAGGTCCCAAGTTGAGGAGACTCAGGACTTGACTGCCATCAACTAGCTGTTGTCAGAACCTCAGCTACCTGCTCTCTCGAGTGGAAGATGGCAGCCCTATCTAAAAATAGACCTATCCCTGTTATTCTTTCACAGTATCCAATTCTTTTTCTTCATGGCACTTACTACAATATATTGGCCTCTTGTTTACCGTTTGACGTCTCGGGACAAATTCCACCTAGGTCATTACTGTATCTCCAGTGCCTGACACAGCACCTGATACCGAATAGACACCCAATAATTGCTAAATGGAGAGGAGAATGACTTGTGAATGGCTGTGCCCCAGCCAGTGAGCTCAGAGGTGTGGCATTCTCCAGAATCAGATCTGCCTAGTTCTCAGACACGAGCGATTGCTCTAAAATCTTCATCCAACAATGCATCCTCAGCCACAATCAGAAGGCAGGACAAAATTTCTCATCTCTGTCGCCAACGGATGCAACAGATGAGGTGAGAACTGGGTAAAACAAGCAAGCAGGCGCGGTGGCTCACGCCTGTAATCCCAGCACTTTGGGAGGCCGAGGCGAAAGGATTCCCTGTATCCAGGGGTTTGAGATCAGCCTGAGCAATTTGGCGAGACCTCGTCTCTACAGTAAATCAAAGGGTTAGCCGTCTGTGTGGCCCGCGCCTGTAGTTCCAGCAGAAGGATGGCCAGAGCCCGGCAGGTGGAGGCAGTGTGGCCATGAGGGTCTCACTGCATTCCAGCCTGGGCGACAGAGTGAGACTTCAACTCAAGAAAAAAAAAAAACAAGGGAGCCAGGCTCGGGGGC
>NW_007259849.1:1527845-1528206 GCF_000164805.1 Carlito syrichta
CAACTCAAAAAAAAAAAAAAGAAAAAAAAAACAGGGGGCCATGCATGGTGACTCACACCTGTAATCCCGGCAGTTTGGGAGGCAGAGATGAGAAGATTGCCCGAGCCCACAGGTTCAAAACCAGTCTGGGCAACGTGGCGAGACCTCGTCTCTAAAATTAAAAAATAAATAAATAAATAAAATTAGCTGGGCGTGGTAGCACACACCTGTAGTTCCAGCTACTTGGAAGGCTGAGGCAGGCAGAAGGATTGCCGGAGCCCAACAGGTCGAGGCTGCAGTGGCCGGGAGCAGCCACTGCACTCCAGTCTAGGTAACAGAGTGAGACTCCAACTAAAAAAAAAAAAAAAAAAAAAAAAAAAAA
>NW_007259849.1:1528492-1531157 GCF_000164805.1 Carlito syrichta
AAAAAAAATTAGCTGGGCATGGTGGTATGCGCTTATAGTTCTAGCTACTTGGAAGGTTGAAGAGGAAGGATAACCTGAGTCCAGTAGGTCAAGGCTGCAATGGCCATGAGCGTGCCACTGCACTCCAGACTGGGTGACAGAGTTCGACTCCAACAAAAAAAAAAAGGAGGAAAAAAAGAGTAAAACAAGCAAATAAACTGCAATCTGCAAGAAAAAGGAAGGCAGAAGAGAGGATTAAGTATTAACACCCCTCAGGTTAAAGTAGGAATGGAGGGCAGGTACAGTGGCTCACACCTGAAATCCCAGCACTTTGGGAGGTAAAGACTAGAGGACTGACTGAAGTCAGGGGTTTGAGACCAGTATGAGTAACACAGCAAGCCCTCATCTCTACAATAAATCAAAAAAATTACCTGGATGTGGTGGCGCATGTCCATAGCTATTTGGAAGGCTGAGGCAGAAGGATCACTGACCCAGCAGGTCAAGGCTGCGGTGGCCGTGAATGTGCCACTACATTCCAGCCCAGGCAACAGAATGAAACTTCCACTCAAATAAATAAAGACTCCATACCATTTTAAGAAAGGGCTTTGGCCGGGCTCAGTGGCTCAGCCTGTAATCCCAGCTCTTTGGGAGGCCGAGGTGAGTGGACTGACTGAGCCCGCGGGTTCGAGACCCACCTGGGCAACTTGGCAAGACCTCATCTCTACAATAAATCAAAAATTAGCGGGGGCGTGGTAGTGCGTGCCTGTAATTCCGGCTACTCGGAAGGCTGAGGCGGAAGGATCACCAGAGTCCAGCGGGTCAAGGCTGCGGTGGCCGGGAGCGGCCACTGCACTCCAGTCTGGACAACAGAGTGAGACTCCGACTCAAAAAAAAGAAAAAAAAAGAAAGAAAGAAAAAAAGAGCGTTGGTGACAGATGGAGCAGGGTTCAAATCTCAGCTCTGTCATGTATCAGCTGTGTGATCTTCATTAACCTCACCTCTTAATCTCGGTGTTTTGTTTTGTTTTGTTTTGTTGAGTCACACGCAGCTAATTTTTTAATTTATTTTAGAGAGAAGGCCTTACCAATTGCCTAGGTTGGTCTCAAACCCTGAGCTCAGGCAATCTTTTCACCTCCGCCTTAACCTTGCCTCCGCCTCAGCCTCCCCAAGTGCTGAAATTACAGGTGAGCCGTATCTTTAAATTCCTCTCAAGATTAGCATAAGGAGAAAATGAAGCAATGACTGAAAAGGACCTGCTACAATTCCCTGATACAAAACAACCACCATTTGTTGAACACTTTGTATTATAATGGTAACATCCTAGCTGCCTCTCTAAATAGGTAAGAGCAACAGCCTAAGGGCAGAGAAATTTTCAGTAATATGTGAAAGTGTCTAAATACCTATTCTGCTAACACCTTGTTAGCCAATTTAAGAGTTCTAATTGCTTTCTCTCTGAGATTGGATCTGTCTAGCTCTCAGGTCATATCACCAGGATCTCTTGGGCCACAGGAGTGACCCCTGGAAGTTTTGAGTGTAGGACAAGCCTGCCTAGAATGACTGCCAGTACATTTCTCAATCACTTGAATCACCATTGGCATAATGACCACTGTTGCAGACTCAGCCTAAGCCTTGTGGCCACGTATATTGTTTGGAGAATACCAGTTTCCAGTTCTGGGTCCCCGGTACCTCCTTTTCTCAATCCAGCCTGCTTTGATCAAAAGCCCTGTCCTTTCCAATTTGTGGTACCCACCTGGGGCTGGATTTAAAATGGAGATGCGTGGCCACATATTGGCAGACACTCTCACATGATGGTTGTTAACTGTAGAACCTTTGCCTGGAGACTTTCAGAGGGTATGGTTACCATGACAACCACCAGAAAGATGGCAGGCCAGAAAAATGATGCAATTAAAGGAAAAGGAAGGCTGATTTTTATGATGACAATCTGACCATGACAGAGTATGCTCACTCACAGATGGGATAGCACTGTCCAAGTCATGAGCAGGTGACTGTTACTAGAGAGAGAAGGGGGGGTGGAATTTACCACCTAGAGACTAGGAGAGGAAGAGACTGGTTACCAAGGCAACTAGGAAGAAAGGAATGAAAAAATGGAGCTTCACCACAGCAGCAGAAAATTGCTTTCTAGCCAAGCAACACAGGACTGTTGCTATAGAAACAAGAACAGGGATCCTGCAGACCATGGGGAGAATTATCACTGAAATGCTGAGAAGGAAAGACTCCTAAATCAGAATGGAGCCTGTGGTCCAAAACAAATGAAGAGAAGAGAGAAAAACATAGTACCATTTCCATTAATTGTAATTCTGCCAATCCTGCCAAAAGAGAATGACAACATTTAAAAAAAATACTTTAGGCTATATTATTTGTAGTTCTGTTTGTCTCCCTAGTGATCTTCTGAACTCTTAATTATACTAAAAATAGTTCCTGAAAGATATTCTGTAACTTGAAATTGAAGACATTAAGACATTTTCAAGGAAAAATTATTGGGAAATTGAAGTCTATGACCAAGAGTTAATAAGTATTAACAAAAAACATAAAACTCTCTAATGGGAAGCATTGCAGGGTAATAAGGAGACAAAAGAAAGAGGGGGAGTCAGGAAAGCTATTTGTACTGACATCCGGACATTCACCCTGATCACTTCTCCCCTTTCTTTTTTTTTTTTTTTTTTTT
>NW_007259849.1:1531569-1532779 GCF_000164805.1 Carlito syrichta
GGTGGGTCTCGAACCCGCGGGCTCACGCAATCCACTCACCTCAGCCTCCCAAAGGATGGGATTACAGGCTGAGCCACCTAGCCCGGCTCACTTCTCCCCTTTCTATGAGGCCAGATGGAAAGTGGCTTACTCTATTCTAGAAAGGAGATTCAAAAGAGAAGAGAGTTGCTGGGCACAGTGACTCACGCTTGTAATCCCAGCACTTTGGGAGGTGGAGACTAGAGGATTGCCTGAGCCCACAGGTTTGAGACAGCCTGGGCAACATGGCAAGACCTCGTCTCTACCATAAATCCAAAAAAATTAGCCGGCCGTGGTGGCATACACCTGTAGTTCCAGCTACTTGAAAGGCTGAAGCAGGATTGCCTGAACCTAGCAGATCGAGACTGCGGTGGCCATGAGCATGCCACTGCACTCCAGCCTGAGCGACAGAGTGAGACTCCGATTCAAAAAAAAAGGAAAGAAAAGAAAAGAGAGTTTCTAACTTAAAGTGTATGTGTATGTCCAGAGATGAAGGATACAGAATCCCATCTCCAACATGTGCCACGTATTACAGATTATTATGGGCAAAGAAATTCTAATTTTAAAGGTAAAATTGCCAGGTTATGTTCTATCTGGAAGACCATATCCAAAATGCAGGAATGGGGTACTAGAAATACTCAAATTACTTGGAAGGTAATAATTGCTTGCCTGCCCCACCA
This sequence comes from Carlito syrichta, assembly GCF_000164805.1. Lineage (NCBI taxonomy): Eukaryota > Metazoa > Chordata > Mammalia > Primates > Tarsiidae > Carlito > Carlito syrichta. The sequence goes on from NW_007259849.1 coordinate 1,532,268, forward strand.
AAAGCCCCAGTCATCCCAAGTCTCACCCCCAGTGGGTGTGTGATGTACCCTAACGGCAGGTGTATAACTGGGCTTCTCTTGCCTACCTAACCTTCTTTTGGAAACAGCAGTACAGGGCGGTCTCGGTGACTCAGCCTGTAATCCTAGTACTTTGGGAAGCCAAGGAAAGTGGACTGCCTGAGCCCATGAGTTTGAGACCAACCTGGGCAACTTGGCGAGACCTTGTCTCTACAATAAATAAATAATTAGCTGTGCATGGTAGTGCCTGCCTGTAGTTCCAGCTTCTTGGAAGGCTGAGGTGGAAGGATCGCTGGAGCCAGTGAGTGCACCACTGCACTTCAGCCTCGGCGACAGACAGAGTGAGACTCCAACTCAAAAACAAAAAAAGAAGCCGGGCTTGGTGGCTCAGTCTGTAATCCCGCGCCTTGGGAGGCTGAGGTAAGTGGATTGTCTGAGCCTGCGGCTGGAGACCCGACTGGGCAACTTGGCGAGACCTCATCTCTACAATAAAT
>NW_007259849.1:1533276-1534496 GCF_000164805.1 Carlito syrichta
GCTGCGGTGGCCAGGAGCGGCCACTGTACTCCAGTCTGGGCGACAGTGAGACTCCAACTCAAAAAATAAAATAAAATAAAATAAAAAATTAGCTAGGTGGCAAGTGCCTGCAGTTCCAGCTACTTGGAAGGCTAAGACAGAAGGATCACCTGAGCCCAGCAGGTCAAGTCTGCGGTGGCCATGAGCATGCCATTGCACTCCAGCCTGTGTGACAGAGTGAGACTCCAACTCAAAAAAAAAAAAAAAAAAAAGGGAAGGAGTTCTTGCTATGTTGCCTAGGCTGGTCTCAAACTCCTGAACACAAGTTATCCTACCACCTCAATCTCCAATAGTGCTGAAATTACTGGCGTGAACTATCACGCCTGGACTAAAGTTTTTTAGAAAAAGAAAGAAGTGGCCAGGCTTGGTGGCTCAGCCTGTAATCCCAGCACTTTGGGAGGTCGAGGGGAATGGATTGCCTGAGCCTGCGGGTTCGAGACCAGCCTGGGCAACTAGGTAAGACCTCGTTTCTACAATAAATCAGAAACTAGCCAGGAGTGGTAGTGCACGCCTACAGTTCCAACTACTTGGAAGGCTGAGGCAGAAGGATCGCTGGAGCCCAGCAGGTGGAGGCTGCGGTGACCGGGAGCGTGCCACTGCATTCCAGTCTGGGTAACAGAGTGAGAATCCAACTCAAAAAGAAAAAGAAAGAAGCATATAGGGTGAAAGGTGAAACCATTAGAGTAGGCGGCCATTCAAAGCAGATCATTCAAAAAGCTCAGAGGTTCGAAATGTAATTCTAGAGGACACAGTGCATTCAGGGAAGAGGAACATGACATGGGAGGACTGAAGCATCTATCTCCCGAATAACAGAAGACAATTTGGTCGAAGACAAACACTAGTTTTTTGGTACAACGTAAGAGTCCCTTGCAGCCCAACTCTCATGGTTATTAGGTAGTACCCAAAATAAGAAAAAGTGTCCTGACTAGGACCGGTAACTCATGCCTGAAATCCTACTACTTTGGAAAGGTGAGGCAGGAGATCACTTGAATCTGGAAGGTCAAGGCTGCAGTGAGCCAGGGTTACACTACTATTCTGGCCCGGCTACAGAGTGAGGCCCTGTCTCAAATATGTATATGAAGGGGAACCCCCCAAAAAACAGAATTATCAGCCGGGCTCGGTGGCTCAGCCTGTAATCTCGCGCCTTTGAGAGGCTGAGGTGAGTGGATTGCCTGAGCCCG
>NW_007259849.1:1534687-1536972 GCF_000164805.1 Carlito syrichta
GCGGCCACTGCACTCCAGTCTGGGCGACGGAGTGAGACTCCAACTCAAAAAAACAAAACAAAACAAAACAAAACAGAATTATCATAGGAGGGCACGCGTCCCCTGTAGTTCAGGTTTCCCCCACTAGGTAGGTAAGTGTTCTAGGAACTCATTGGCATCATTGTACCACCTAGCATTGTTGTGAGAGGCTGAGTTTGGCTTCGGTAAATGTTTTTTGGAGATTCTTTCGATGCGCTTGCCCATTTTGTGATGGGTGTTTTATCAGTGCACCTGCCCACACTGTGCTGAGTGTTCAACAGTTGTTGTTGTGTGTGTGTGTGTGTGTGTGTGTGTGTGTGTGTGTGTGTGTGTGTGTGTAGTGTGTGTGAGTCTTACTCTGTCACCCAACCTGGAGTGCAGTAGCGTGCTCACAGCCACTGCAGCCTCGACCTGCTGAGCTCAGGCAATCTTTCCACCTCAGCCTTCTGAGTTGCTGGAACCACAGGCATGTGCCACCATGCCTGGCTGGTTTTTGGATTTATTATAGAGATGAGGTCTCACCATGTTGCTCAGGCTGGTCTTGAATCCCTGACCTCAGGTAATCCTCTCTCCTCTGCCTCCCAAAGTGCTGGGATTACAAGTGTAAGCCACCATGCCCAGTCAACAGTTCTTGGCCAAAAATGGCATGACCCCATGTCCCACCTTTCTTATTCACCTGATCTCACTCTGAGTGACTTTTTTCCTTTTCTTTTTTGAATCAGAGTCTCACTCAGTAGCCCAGGCTGAAGTGCAGTGGCACGCTCAGGACACTGCAGCCTTGACCTACTGGACTCAGGTGATCCCTCCACCTCAGGCTTCCAAGTAGGTGTGCACCACCATGCCCAGCTAATTTTCTTTTTTTTTGTTTGTTTTTGAGTTGGAGTCTCACTCTGTTGCCCAAACTGGAGTGCAGTGGCCGCTCCCGGCCACCGCAGCCTTGACCTGCTGGGCTCCAGCGATCCTTCTGCCTCAGCCTTCCAAGTAGCCGGAATTACAGGCGCGCACTACCATGCCCGGCTAATTTTTGATTTATTGTAGAGATGAGGTCTCACCAAGTTGCCCAGGCGGGTCTCGAGCCCGCGGGCTCAGGCAATCCACTCACCTCAGCCTCCCAAAGGCGCGGGATTACAGGCTGAGCCACCGAGCCCGGCTCTAATTTTTTATTTATTGTAGAGATGAGGTCTTGCCAAGTCGCCCGGGTGGGTCTCGAACCCGCAGGATCAGGCAATCCACTCATCTTGGCCTCCCAAAGTGCTGGGATTACAGGCTGAGCCACGGAACTTGGCTGCCCAGCTAATTTAAAAAATTTTTTTTTATTGTAGAGATGCGGTCTCACCAGGTTGCTCAGGCTGGTCTCAAGCCCGTGGGCTCAGGCAATTCTCTCACCTTGGCCTCCCAAAATGCAGGATGATAGGCGTGAGCCATCACACCTGGTCTAATTTTTAAATTTATTGTAGAGATGAGGTCTTGCCTAGTTGCCCAGGCTGGTCTCTAATTCTTGGCCTTTAACTTCTGGGATTACAGACATGTGCCACCACACCTGGCTTCCCACAACATTTTTTTGTTTCCCGGGATAGAAAAATTTTTCAACGAGAACATTTTGCTAATGTGGAAGAGGTGAAACAAAAATTGGCAAGAGTACCAAAAGGCATCAAAATTGCTGGATGTGGTGGCTCACACTTGTAATTCCAGCACTTTGGGAGGTAGAGGTGAGAGGATTGCCTGAGCCCAGGGGTTCAAGATCAGCCTAGGCAACTAGGCGAGACCTCATCTCTACGATAAATAAATAAATAAATAAATAATTGGCCTGTTTTGGTGGCTCAGCCTGTAATTCTAGCACTTTGGGAGACTGAGGCGAGTGGACTGCCTGAGCCCGTGGATTCAAGACCAGCTCGGGCACCTTGGCAAGACCTCATCTCTACAATAAATAAAAAAAAAATTAGCAGGGCGTGGTAGTGTGGTATTTGGAAGGCTGAGGCAGTAGGATTGCTGGAACCCAGGAGGCCGATGCTGGGATGACTGTGAGCATGCCATTTCACTCTAGCCTAGGCGACAGAGTGAGACTCCAACTCAAAAAAAAGAGCATCAAATTGACAAATTCAAAAACTATTTTGAGCAGTGGAAAAAGAGTCTCAATAGGAAGCCGGGCTCAGTGGCTCAGCCTGTAATCCCACGCCTTTGGGAGGTTGAGGTGAGTGGATTGCCTGAGCTCGCGGGTTCAAGACCCGCCTGGGCAGCGAGACCTCATCTCTACAATAAATCAAAAA
>NW_007259849.1:1537569-1540046 GCF_000164805.1 Carlito syrichta
CAATCCACTCACCTCAGCCTCCCAAAGGCACAGGATTACAGGCTGAGCCACGGAGCCTGGCTCAACATAATTTTTAACAAATTCCTGGGCTGGGTGTGGTGGCTCAAGTCTGTAATCCCAGCACTTTGGGAGCCGAGGCAAGAGGCTTGCCAGAGCCCACGGGATCAAGACCAGCCTGGGCAACATGGTGAGACTTCGTCTCTGCAATAAAAAATTAGCTGGGTGTGGTGGCACATGCCTGTAGTTCCAGCTACTTGGAAGACTGAGGCAGAAGGATCACCTGAAACCAGGAGGGTGAGGCTGCAGTGGCTGTGAGTGTGTCATTACACTCCAACCTGGATGACAGAGTGAGACTCCATCTCAAAAAAAAAAAAATGAATGAATGAATAAATAAATTCCTCTTTTGGGCGTTTCCTCATACATATATAAAATGGGTGTATATATTATTTTTTTCTTCCCTCTGGGAGATATTTCGTGCTGAAAAACTTGATGCTGCTGGATGTGGTGGCTCACACCTGTAATCTCAGCACTTTGAGAGACCAAGGTGAGAGGATTGCCTGAGCCCACAGATTTGAGACCAGCCTGGGCAACTTGGTGAGACCTCATTTCTACAATAAATCAACAAATTAGTTGGGCATGATGGCACGTGCCTATAGTTCCAGCTACTTGGAAGGCTGAGGCAGAAGGATCACCTGAGCCCAGCAGGTCAAGGCTGCGGTGGCAGTGAGTGTGCCATTGCATTCCAGCCTGGGCGATAGAGTGAGACTCTGACTCAAAAAAAAAAAAAAAAGAAAGAAAGAATAAGAAAAACTAGGTGCCTGTATTAGACTCCTAGGGTTATTATAACAAATGACCACAAACTGAATGGCTTAAAATAAAATAAATGAATGTGCTCGTTGTTTTGCAAGCTAAAAGTGTGAAATAAAGGTGTCAGCAGAGCTATGCTCCTATGCTTCCCTCTAGGGAAGAATACTTCCTTGCCTCCTTTAGCTCCTGGTGGTTGCCAGCAATTCTTGGTAGTGGTTCTTGGTTTGTGGCAGCATAACCCCAATCTCTGCCTCTGTCTTAACATGACCATTTTCCCTCTGTATGTGTCTGTGTTCAAATTTCCCTCTTCTTAGACATCAGTCTTTGAATTAGTGCACACCCTAATCCAATATGACCTCATCTTGTTGTTGTTGTTGTTGTTTGAGTTGGAGTCTCACTCTGTCACCCAGACTGGAGTGCAGTGGCCACTCCTGGTCACTGCAGCCTCGACCTGCTGGGCTCCGGCGATCCTTCTGCCTCAGCCTTCCAAGTAGCTGGAACTATAGGTGCGCGCTACCACGCCCAGCTAATTTTTGACTTATTGTAGAGATGAGGTCTCGCCAAGTTGCCCAGGCGGGTCTCGAACCCGCGGGCTCAGGCAATCCACTCACCTCTGCCTCCCAAAGTGCTGGGATTACAGGCTGAGCCACCGAGCCCGGCTATTGTTGTTGTTTTTTGAGTGGGAGTCTTACTCTGTTGCCCAGGCCGGAGTGCAGTGGCAAGTTCATGGCCACTGCTGTCTCGACCTGCTGGGCTCTGGCGATCCTTCAGCCTCAGCCTGCCAAGCAGTTGAAGCCAAAGGTGCATACCACCATACTGGGCTAATTTTTTGATTTATTGTAGAGATGAGGTCTCACCAAGTTGACCAGTCTGGGGTGAATTGCTATATACATTACTATCCACTTTGGTGATTGGCCAATTTAAACTTGGATTTTAGGGGGCATCAGAATTGCTCAAAACCAGTGAAGGGAAGAGAGTCGAGTTCACCTTGCTATAGGGTTTGAATTAAAGGATTTGCTCCAGAATACACCAGAATGTTCTCAAAAGGAGTTTACTACCAGCCTACTGAGCCTTCTAAGAGAAACCTGCATACTAACAGAGGATCCCTGATGGCTGTAAACTCAGGGTGCTGGAGATGCACAAAGGGATAAGCCATCTGAGGTCTTTTCCAGTTCTAAACTCATGGCTCTTTTTTTTTTTTGAGTTGGAGTCTCGCTCTGTCACCCAGTCTGGAGTGCAGTGGCTGCTCACAGCCACCACAGCCTCGATCTGCTGGGCTTAGGCGATCCTTCCACCTCGGCCTTCCAAGTAGCTGGAATCACAGGTGCACACCACCATGCCTGGATAATTTTCTGATTTATTGTAGAGACGAGGTCTCGCCAAGTTGCTCAAGCTGGTCTTGAACCCTTGGACTCAGGCAATCCTCTCGCCTCTACCTGCCAAAGTGCTGGGTTTACAGGTGTAAGCCACTATACTCGGCCATTTCATAGCTCATTCAAGTCTTCGTCTTTACTTTTCAGGACTTTTTTCTGTCTCTTGACTTAGCATTCTGGATCTTAATCATCTTTATATCCTGATGAATCTCAAACCTGTATCTTCCATTCAAACCCTTTTCTTTTGAGTTGGAGTCTCACTCTGTCACCCAGACTGGAATGCAGTGGCCACTCCCG
>NW_007259849.1:1540265-1553142 GCF_000164805.1 Carlito syrichta
GGCGGGTCTCGAACCCGCGGGCTCAGGCAATCTACTCACCTCAGCCTCCCAAGGTGCAGGATTACAGGCTGAGACACCGAGCCCAGCTTCAAACCCTTTTCTAAAGCTTCAATGTCACATTTCTAACTTGTTGGATGCCTCATTTCAGATGACCCTATCACCTCAATCTCACTGTGAACCAAACCACAATCAGTTTCTTCCCCTGACTTCCCTATTTCAAAGAATCACAAGAGGAAGTTAGTGATGGAAACGATCCCCTTAGAAATCTAGTGCAACACTCCTTGCTTTGTAAAAATGAGACTACCCAGATAGCTAATCAGTCCAGCTAATCAACTAATCCACTCTTCCCAGATTTGACACAATCTTCCCAACTGCTCTTCCCCAAAGCTATTCCCTTAGCTCAGAACATCTTCCTTTTTTTCACTTAGCAAATACTGCCTGTACTCCTAGTTCTGGTTAAAATCACAATCTCCAACAACTTTCATGATGACTCCAAACAAAATGTCCTCTTCCCCTTCTGAGGCTTGTAGACCTTGTTTGAGACATATATTACGTTATTTTGTGATCATGTTTGCACGCTTATAAACTTCCAGAAGGAAGTATAGCTTCATGTCATATCACTACAAACATATTGCTCTATGTGGCAGGCGCTGTTCTAAGCACTTCACATGTAACATTTAATCTTCAGAACAGTCCTGTGATGTAAGTATCATTATCTTCATTTTATAGGTGAAGACTTGCAGGACTCAGACAGGTTGAGTGATTTGTCCAACATCACACAGTTAGTAACCCCAAGTCCCTGTTCTTGACTATTATATTATGTCATCTATGCCACCTTATTTGAATACTTTTGTATCTTTGCAGAATTCAGGTTCCAACTCATGATACCAGAGTTTCTCTAAGTGTAGCCTCAAGATTTCACCCCCTTGCTTGCTTGTTAGCAATGCAGATTTCTGGCCCTGAGCTACCACATCAGATTCTGAGTGGGTAGATTCTTATGACATACTCAGGTTTGAGAAACTCTGCCTTAACAAAAAAAGCATTAAAGTATTTAAGGACTAAATGGGCTGGGGGTGGTGGCTCAAACCTGTAATCCCAGCACCTTGGGAGGCCAAGTTGAGTGGATTGCCTGAGCTCACGGGTTCGAGACCAGCCTGGGCAACCTGATGAGACCTCGTCTCTACAATAAGTCAAAAAAATAAGCCGAGCGTGGTAGCATGCGCCTGTAATTCCAACTACTTGGAAGGCTGTGACAGAAGGACCGCCTGAGCCCAGCAGGCCAAGTCTGTGGTGGCCGTGAGCATGCCACTGCACTCCAGCCTGGGTGACAGAGTGAGATTTCAATTCAAAAAATAAATAAATAAGGGCTAAGTGAATGTCAGTTGATTGCAGCTCAGTTTAAAGGCACCACAGTGCCCAGTGAGGAAGAGGGTCTGTGTGTGCAACAGCTTCACCAATGTATAGCCTCTGCCTGTCACAGACAGTGCGAGGCCCAGATCTTCGCCTTCCCTTCCTCTTCTGCCTATCTCAAACTCCCAAAACCCTGGCTATTGCTTCTACTGTCTCCGGAAGCATCAATGTGTGCACTCCAGATTACTTTAAGTACTCCTTCTGGGAAGATTTCTTATTTTACCAATTCTTCTCATCACCATTCAAATATGACTAATCTGTATTCTAGATGTGACTTGTTAACGTGGTTTAAATGACACTAATCATTTACTGAGCACTTATTATTGCTCACAACAACGCGATGAAGCTGATACTATAATTTACACCTATTTTGCAGATAAGAAAACCAGGGCTAGGAGAAGTTAATGACTTGCCCAAGGTCAAGAAAATGCTTGAAAATGCAGAGCCAACATTTAGAATTGAGATTTGTTGGGTGTGGGTGACCACTTAACTGTACTGCTTCCAAGTTTAAAGGCAATCTAGTATTTACTGGGCACCTATTGGACCTCTGGCACTGAGCCTAATCATTTAATAACATACCTGATTAGAGAGTTTAAGAACATATTTACATTTCCTTGCCAAAAGAATGGTAACATTAATACAGTTGATCCCCTTGGCAGGAGTAATTCTAAATAAACAGACATTAACAAAAGCCATCCACTGGTCTTACCCTTGAAATGCCCACACATCAACGGAACTTTAGCTGACACATTTTAGACACCTCCCTCTTCCCCCACCCCAGTCACACAGTCATCAATCAACCCAAATAGGTTATCTTATCCATACAAAGAGACTTACTTCTCTCTCACTCCCTCTTATTACCTTCCAGATCAGCAAAGGCCGCCTGCAGACCCTTTTCCCCTCCTAGAGTGAATATTCTGGAATATCCTGATCTCAGAAGCACTTTAGACAAATTCACTATATCTAAGGTAGTTTAACCGTGGTTCCCCAAAATAACTGCCAACAGAGGCAGAAGTTAAGCATATGCTTTAGTCTTTTATTGTCTAACAGAGAGGATGTCTTTCTCTTTTCTACACTGAGCATGGCTTCTGGGATACTCATTCTACATACTGAGTTGGAAGTGGAATACCTTAGGTGTGTTATTCAGAGGCAAAACTAATTTGTAGAAATTGTTCTCTGAAATCTAGGAATAAACTCCTATTTTCAGACAAAGATAGAGGTAGGAATCTCTAGAAATCAGCTAGAGAGGAGCTTAAAATACTTCACATTCCAGAAACACCCTCCTTTCCCCCCAGGAGGTGGCTTTATTCCCACTCCCTTCTCAGCAGAGTTAACTCAAAGGAGCTGAAGCTTGGAGTCATGCAGCTTGTACTAGCTGTGTGGGTTTAGACAAATGATTTAAATGTCTCTGAGCTTCAGTTTGCTAATCTGTGAAATGGGATCCACACCAGATTATAGTGAGAATTAAGATAATGTAAAACAGGCCAGGTAAGGTGCTCACATCTATAATCCCAGCACTTTGGGAGGCTGAGGTAAGAGGATTGTTTGAGCCCAGCCTGGGCAACTTGGTGAGACCTCATCTCTACAATAAATCACAAAAACTAGCAGGACGTGGTGGCGTGCATCTGTAGTTCCAGCTACTTGGAAGGTTGAGGCGGAAAGATCACCTAAGTCCAGCAGGTCGAGGCTGCAGTGGCTGTGAGCACGCGGCTGCACTTCAGCCTGGGTGACAAGAGTGAGACTCCAACTCAAAAAAAAAAGATAATGTAAGACAACTAACATTAGTGCCTGTACCCACATCCATACCATTTTATTGAGTGCTCACGAATTCTTCCAAGGTCTAGGAAAGGGAGAGAGGTCCTACAAACTAGTCTCTTCACAAATGACCTCAAAAAAAGGATGACTACACTGAGAGTTTTTTTTTTTTTTGAGTTGGAGTCTCACTCTGTTGCCCAGACTGGAGTGCAGTGGCCGCGCCCGGCCACCGCAGCCTCGTCCTGCTGGGGTTCTGGCGATCCTTCCACCTCAGCCTTCCGAGTAGCCGGAATTACAGGCACGCGCTACCACGCCCGGCTAATTTTTTGATTTATTGTAGAGATGAGGTCTCACCAAGTTTGCCCAGGCGGGTCTCAAACCCTTGGACTCAGGCAATCCACTCACCTCAGTCTCCCAAGGCGCGGGGTTGCAGGCTGAGCCACCGAGCCCATGCCTGTGGCTTTTTTTTTTTTTTTAGTTGGAGTTTTTTGAGTTGGAGTCTCACTCCGTCGCCCAGACTGGAGTCAGTGGCCGCTCCCGGCCACCGCAGCCTCGATGTGCTAGGCTCCAGCGATCCCTCTGCCTCAGCTTTCTGAGTAGCTGGAACTACAGGTGCGCGCTACCACGCCCGGCTAGTTTTTGATATATTGTAGAGATGAGGTCTTGCCAAATTGCCTGGGCAGCTCTCGAACCCGCGGACTCAGGCAATCCACTCGCCTCCGCCTCCCAAAGCGCTGGGATTACAGGCTGAGCCAAGGAGCCTGGCCTACGAGGAGCTTTTTTACCCTACTGAAGCTCCTTAGGAATACAGGCAGGCAACATAAACTCAGGTCCTATCTGTAAGGAGGGATTAATGGAGGCAAAGCCAGAGCAGACTTCATTCACCATGCCTGTGGCTTTTCTGAGCAGCAACTGTTTTCTTTTTCAATCCCAGAGGGGACTTTTTTGCAGCAAAAGTATCCCACCCAGCACACAAATGCTGGAGTGGCTGGTCATGGAACATATGCTCTATTTCATCCTGATAATAGTCCCCAAAAGAGAAAATTCCAACAAGCACTTAAGTGATGGAACTCTATGTTTAGCTCCTCCACATACTCCATGCTAACAGGTTGATCTTTATAATGTAGTAGTTAAAACCTCTGGTTCTGGAGATAAGCAGAGCTGGTTTCAAATCCCAACTGTGTGAAGTTAGGGAGTTTTGTTTATTCTTAGAACCTCAGTTTCTTCATCTGTAGCTCTGACATGTGCTTGGTGTAGCATAATATGAAGGAGTCAGCCCAGTGCTCAGACATCAGCAGGGCTCTATCAGGAATAGCTACTATTGTATCTGTTGTACTATATGTATTGTACTAAATAGTATTAAATGTATCTTGCATTTACAGCAAGTTCATGAGAACTATGGTAGGGAAAGGGAGCCTTAATTCTCCTTCAGTAATTAAATGAGAAAGAATTTAAAAGCTATCTTTCTCTAAGAAAACATTATATCACATCACAAATTCTCAGAGAAATTTTAAAAAGACATTCTGCAAAAAGCTGTCATACCACTAAGATAAGAACAGTACCATCCTGGCCATGTGCGGTGGCTCATGCCTATATTCCCAGCACTTTGGGAGGCTGAGGTGAGAGGACTGCCTGAGCCCATGGGTTCAAGACCACCCTGGGTAACTTGGCAAGATCTCATCTCTACAATAAATCAAAAAACTAGGCTGGGTGCAGTGGCTCAGCCTATAATCCCAGCACTTTGGGAGGCTGAGGCAAGAGGATTGCCTCAGCCCGGGGGTTCGAGACGAGACCAGCCTGGGCAACTTAGTGAGCCCTCGTCTCTATGATAAATCACAAAAACTAGCCGGGCATGATGGCATGCGTCTGTAGTTCTAACTACTTGGAAGGCTGAGGCGGAAGGATTGTCTGAGCCCAGCAGGTCCAGGCTGCAGTGGCAGTGAACATGCCACTGTACTCCGGCCCCAGCCTGGGCAACGAGAATGAGTTGCTAACTCAAAAAAAAAAAAAAAAAAAAAAAAAAAAAATATATATATATATATATATTAGCAGAGCGTGGTGGCACATGCCTGTAGTCCCAGCCTCTTGGAAGATTAGGTGGAAGGACTGCCTGAGCCCAGCAGGTTGAGGCTGCAGTGGCAGTGAGCATGCCACTGCACTCCAGCCTGGGCAACAGAGTGAGACTCCGACTCAAAAAAAAAAAGATTAGTACCATCCTAAAGAATATAAGGTTTTATAGCTTAGAGAGCAGGTTAAGCCGGGCTCGGTGGCTCAGCCTGTAATCCCGCGCCTTTGGGAGGCTGAGGTGAGTGGACTGCCTGAGCCCGCGGGTCCGAGACACGCCTGGGCAGGCGAGACCTCATCTCTACAATAAATCAAAAAATTAGCCGGGCGTGGTAGCGCGCAGCTGTAATTCCAGCTACTCGGAAGGCTGAGGCGGAAGGATCGCCGGAGCCCAGCAGGTCGAGGCTGCGGTGGCCGGGAGCGGCCACTGCACTCCAGTCTGGGCGACAGAGTGAGACTCCAACTCAAAAATAAATAAATAAATAAATAAAAATTAAAAAAGAGAGCAGGCTAAAGTCTACTACTTCACTGGTGTGGTGGCTCATGCTTGTAATCCTAGCACTTTGGGAGGTGGAGGCGAGGGGATTGCCTGAGTCCAGGGGTTCAACATCAGCCTGAGCACTGTGGCAAGACCTCATCTCTACAATAAATAAAAGTAGTTGGGCGTGGTGGCACATGCCTGAGGTTCCAGTTACTTGGAAGCCTAAGGTGGATGGATTGCCTGAGCCAGCAGGTTGAGGCTGTGGTAGCTGTGAGCCTGCCACTGCACCCCAGCCTGGGCGACAAAGACTCCAACTCAAAAAAGTAAAAAATAAAAAAAAGTCTACTGCTTCATTTAAAACCTGTAAAACCTCAGTGAAGTAGCATTTAACCCCATTTTACAGATAAGGAAACTAGGGCTCAGAAAGGTGATGCTAAAAGGCCACAGAAGTGGTGGAGCTGGGATTTCAAGTCTTCTAAAGAACAAATTCAGCACTATTTGCAATTCACAAGAGAATTTCATGTTCACTGAGTACTGAGCCTACATTGTTTAGACATGTCTGAAATGGCATTTCAGGAACCCAGAGTGGAATGACCAGGTTAGCAACATGGTTAAAGAAATGCAGCTCTCTGGATTGCTTGTGGCTACCCTGAAATAGTTTTCCTTGGTTCAGGAGGACTAGGATGGCATAAGCTGCCCCCACTCTGAAATGTTTGAGAAATCTTTTATTAGAAGACATCTCAGAAGGCAACAGTTTAAAATTAGGCAATCAATAATCACAACTAAATACAAAATTTCAGGTAAACGCCTTTCAAAATAAATCAGACCCTTGCAACAGGAGAATTGCCCAAGTTTTTTTCTTGTACAAAAACAGTTAACACCACTTTGCAAAAGGCATACAAAAATACAGTATTAAAAAAAAAGACTCCTCCCAGTATAATACCCAACAGCAGCTTATAAAACACAAGCTATTCAGGTGATACATTGATAAACTACACCCCACTTGTCCTCCCAAGACAGTTCCAGAAGGTAAGTTAGTTCCTGAAAACCATGCTCCAGAAGGTGGAGAGGCTATTTCCAAACTTCCACTGGGGTTCTCTGAGGCCAAGAAGCAACCTCAGAAAGAAACCATTACGGACGATAGATCTGGAAGCAGCAGCTTGTTTTTCAGAGCCACATATAGTGCTTACCACCATCTGTACCCCCCACTTCCAAATCCAGAGCCAGCAGGTGCAGAGTTCTGGAGGGGCTTGATCCTTCATCCAGGACAGGTTTAGGGGTTCTTGAGCTTGCCTACATATCACCTGTTGGGTTGGGTGACTTTTCCAGATTGGAGGCTGTACCTGGATTCCACTTGGAGCTTCAGAGTCCAGCCGGGGTAAAATCCATCATGGTTGGCTAAGCAGAATTCCTGAAGGCTCCTTTAAAACCCACCAGGAAACAAGCCCACCTTCTGGAGCACTGGATAAAGTCCCAACGGCTGGCTCTCCCCAGAACTTCAGAAAGGCCCAAATTCTAGGAAAGGGATCTGACTCATGGCAGGCTGGCACAGACCCAGGGGTGGCTGCAGAGCCAACAAGCTCCTTGGAGTTGCATGAGGACAGGTTTGCACAGTTCTAGTAGAACGTCAAACTTATCACTCAAGAATTGAGAGGCAGATGGCAAAGAGGAAGTGGTACAGTTCTCCCTTCTGAGGTGCCTTACACCTGCCTTGAGAAAAGATTCTAAGACGGGCTTCGAGTGTCCCTCGGAAAACACCTGGGCGGGGAACAAATTCACAGACCAGGACTCCAAGCCTTCCCCAGGCCCCAGGCTAAGACCCATTTCCCTGTGTCTCAGGGAAGTATTTCTGACCTGTGGGAAAGGGTGCTGTACAGTCCATTGCATAACAAAGGCAGAAAGAAACAAAAAAGTCCCTTGTGAGGATAGAAAGATCCCTCACTCAGAAGAGAGGGCCCAGAGAGTTCTGAGACAAAGAACCTAGAGGCCAAGTTCTTTAAATGTCCTCAGGGTCGCAGCATTGACAGTGGGAGGAGGAGTGTCAGCTAACATCATAATATATATATTAAAGGTTTCCAACTCCTCAGCTACTGTAAAGTGTCTGACAGTGAGGTAATGGTCCATGTTGATGAAGTCTGCGAGCTTGTCTTCACCCAAGACAGCTCATGTGTCTCCTGGAAAAAGGAGCCTCAGGGAAAGCGTCCAGGCCCAGCTGTCCTTGCATCACCCCAGAGACACCAGTGGGAGCATCCTTTCCTGGCCTAAAGCTCATGCAGAGTGTGAGATTTCATGCAGGCTGGAGCCCCCGACAACGTCCACCACCTGTTGCATAGCATCTGTCAGCCTTTTCTTCAGAGCTAGTGAGCTAGGCAGACCCCAAGGCTCCTCAGTCAGCTGCCTGCTGAGAAGCCAAAGGCGCCAGAGAAGACACAGCACTCCCATGAGTCAGGGAAGAGGGAGAGCTGGGTTTCAAAGCTTCCAAGAATGCAAGCCCTTATTGTGTGTGCACTGGCTGCAATGCATTCTGGGATCTACTGTCCAGACTGTCCCACCACAACCAAAATGTGCAAATTACTAAAGGAGAGAGGGAGGTTAAAAAATAAACGTCTGTCTTTGTGAGACAGAACAGTCAGGTTTTTTGGTCAGTTAGTAGCCACTGAGGTAGGCAATTCTTTTCTGCAACTGTTGCTGCCTACATCTGAGCTGCCTTTTCTCTGTAGCCATCCTCTTCTCCGCCCCCACCAGGGATTGTAAGTATTCCAAGGCCTTGCTTAGAATCACTACTTTGGGAGCCTTAGAGCAGCTGGCCAATGTGGGTACCTGGTCCCTCAGGGCCAAGAACCGTGAGCGCAGGTCATTCCGTCTTTTGCGCTCTAGGAAGTTGTGGTTCTTCCTCTTGGTCACATCCTCAGTATCCGAACTGACAGGTTTGGGGTGGCAGGACTGGGGAGCCTCACTTTCTACAGGTGGGGGGCTTACAACCTCTTCCTCCTCCTCATCTTCCTTTTCCTCTGGAGCATCTCTCACCAAAGCCTCTTCTTGGGGATCCCTCTCTGGAGCCCCATCTTGGGAGCAGCTTTCTGGAGGAAAACGGGCAGCATAGTTGTGCTGCTGCTGATGGATGGAGATGTGGAAGTGTTTCATGCAGGGGTCCAGAGGGTCTGCTCGCACCGTGATGGTGACTGGCTTCCGTATACCCAGAGACTGCCTCTTCTCTACAGTTACCACGTCAATTTCTTCACCCTCTGTTCAAGAAGAGAGATCAAGAGATGAAACACATCGCAGAAGAAACACACATGCAGATCCTACCGCTTTAGCTCTCTGTGCTGGGGCTCGGGAAGGCAGGTGACATTTTCCCAGTTCAGAGATAAACAAATTGAAGTGAGGAGAAAGCTGATTCATTGGTAACTGGGTAAGGGCAGAGTGAAGGAGAGGAGGGGAAATAAGCAAGAAGAAAAATATTCTCCAATTTCCTTTTGCACAGCAAGGCTTGGATAAGAACAAAAGGCAGACCCAAGCCAACAGGCCCCAGTCTGCAAAGGCTCTCCCCTCCCCCACTGAAGAGATGGCGAAAGGGCTACCGGCCTGAGACAAAGTTTAGCTATAAAGATCTTCCCCAGTCGGGCTCTTTCATGCCCCATCAGAATTGTAAATGAGGGGTCTGTGGGCAGAACTGCCCTTTGTTCCTGCCCAGCACTGCCTGCACTTGGGGAATTGTTACTTTTCACAAGTTATAAATCCTATTATTCCCCCACCTCTCTATTCTGCCATCCCTTTCAGCTGAAAATTCAGAGAAGGGAGGGCTACAACCCATCCCTCTTCACCCACAGAGGGGGAGGGAAAGGGTTTCCCTTAGGAGCATTTTGCTCCTGGGTTCAATGGGTTTCTAAAGTCATCCATCATTTATAGGTTGCCTGCCCCACCCCCTTCCCTGTACCAGAAGAAGGTTGGATTTGTAATCATCGATGAGGAAGGCTGCATGAACTTCATCAAGGTAAAAGCGACCATTTCCAAACTACCTGCACCAGAAGCAGAGACTGGGTAGCAGAAGAATGTCCCAGTTAGAGGCTATAACAGCAGGGACCTGGAGACACCTGGCCATGTCCCTATCATTCCCTGGCTTGAAAGTCTCTTAGGTTAGCCCAGTCAGGAGAAGGGCAACTGGGGAAACTCTTCTCTACACATTTTGTAGCCCGACACAGGCCACCTTAATGTATTTCAGCCTGACAACACAAGAGCTCCGTTCTCAGCCTCTTTGCATATCAGGAAGCTTGAGCCCCTTTGTCAGGAAGGCTTCCATTGTGTGGACAATCGTATTATTTCTCCATTAATAAAACCTGACCATTCAGCCCTCCTGGCCCCAAAGCCTGCAATTGGCTGGCTATGCCGTGTTTGGAATGTTGTCTCACCCAATTCCTAGCCCCTATTGGCTGAGCTCTGCTGTCAATCACTCTCCTCCCCCCTCATTGTTTGCAATCTGTTGCATTTTGTTCTAGGCCATGTGGCCTGTGAGTGAACCAGGAGACCACAAACAGGTTCAGGTTAAAGGGCAGGTCAGAAAATGATTTAGGAGGCTTCCCTACATCCCAAACCTTTAATTTTCTGTGTTAAACCTCATGGTTCAGGAAGGTTCTAAGGAAGAAATAATTTTAAACACCATTCTCCTTTTCAGAGAGTAGTGTCTTACTCTACCCAGACAAGGAAATGTCCTCAGCAGGACAATCAAGTCCAGTACCCTCAAGTGCAAGGGGGGAGACTGAGACCCAGATCAGCCGAGACCACACATCACCTTTGTAATGTTCTGGATCTCAAACTAAGATCTCCAAACTTCCAAAACAATGCTTTTCTCTCTATCACTATACCAGCCTTTGTAGAGATACATCTTTATTGGTTTCTTGATCTCAAGATTCCCATTCCAGCCATTAAACAAATATAAGCTCTTGGTGTAGAAAGTAAGCAGATGAAAAAAGACCTTAACACAGTGGACCGAGAAAATTGACTTTTAATTTTGCATGTTATCCTCATTTTCCCATACCCCCCTTCCTCAGTTTTCTCTGAAATGGTTGTGTTATTCTTAAAAGCTACAGTGTATGTCAACGCCCACACCCCTTCCTCAGTTTTCTCTGAAATGGTCATGTAAGTTATTCTTAAAAGCTACGGTGAGTTTTCTCTGTCCTAATTTATGTGCCTCTAGCCTCAGTCTACACCCTAGAAAAGCACCCTCTCCGGTTCTTCTCGTGTGTTCAGAGGTCTAAGATGCTGGAGTAAGAACAACAGCCTGGTGATACAGGATGCTCCAGTCTGCCCTCAGTGAGGTTTGCACTTGCATCAAGGATAGAGGAGAATTCTATGGCCATAACCCCAGCATCTGGCCCAGGGCTTGCCACAAAGCAGCAGCTAGTGAACATTTGTCAAGTACCAGGGAGCCACTGAAACCTGCAGATGTACTGGGAAGAGCTAGTAGGGCACCTTTCCATCTCAGGCCGAAGCAGCAAGGTAAGGTATGGCCCCTTTCAGATAAGCTACCACAAAAACCTTCTAAACCTCAAGGAAGAGGTATGTGGCTGGGATGGAGCGCTGGGGAGAAGAGGTTGGCTAGATGGCAGAAACCTGGGGCTCACTTCTCTCACTTCTGGTGATTTCCTATTGCTAAGTCTTAGTTTTTCCATCTGTTAATGGGGAGTGTTCATTCCTCCACTGCCTGTCTCGCGGATGTACAAGTGGTAAGGGGTGGGAGGCACAAGGAGAGAGGGCATTCATTATTGGTATTTTAAAGTAAAGCAGACTGGAGACTTGGGTTTTTAAAAGGATGAAGGCTTTGGCTTTGCACAAAGGCTCCTCAGCTTCTTCTCTCCCTAGGGGAGTGTGAGTTTCCCAAGGAGAGAAGCAGCAGCAAAAAAAAAAAAAACTTCAAGCTTGGAGTGACTCTTAAGAAACCCCTTCCAACCTCCTTCGGACAGAAAGCCCTAGAAGTCCAACCCCAGTATTGTCTTCTCTAAGTGCCAACCTTGACCAAGTCTCCCTTGTCCCCTGGGGCTCCAATCATCAAAGGGAAGCTGGCTCCCACCCACTTCTCCAAACTGTTTACCAACACACCCACGTGCCAGACAGCCACTGCTGGGGGCTACACCGGCAGTTTCAGCTAAGAAAAGGGGAAGGCGGTCGAAGGGCTTGAGAGGAGCCGTGCCTGACACACACAGCGGTAGAGCTTGGGCCACCCACGGGGTGCCCCCCTCTTGGATGGCCCGGGGCGGTCCTTACCCGAGTCGCTTGGGCTCTCGGACCCCGAACAGGCCTGGGTCTTGGGCTCGCCCAGCGGACAGGGGGCGGCGGGCGCCAGGTTGCCGGCTTCGAGGCTGGGAGCGCAGTCAGGGGCGGCGGGTGCCTTGGGCGGGTTCCCTCGGGGCGCGCCAGCGACGAGCCGGTCGCTCACTGCTCTCTCCAGCCGTTCCCGGGCCGAGAAGCCGCTCCACATGCAGTCACGGCGGATGATGGAGGCGTAGTTCCTGCCCCAAGCTTTTGAGTGGCCCCGGGATTCCGCCTCGTCCCCGGTGCCCCCTCCGGGCCACGGATCTGGGGGACCAATCCCAGGGGCCGGGTCCCCGGCGCCAGGACCCGAGCCCCAGGGCGGCGACGTGGGGGGCGACGGCACCAGCTCGAATTTCTTCCAGATGTCCTCGCTGGGCGCCGTGGAGCGGTAGAAATCCTCCCCGCAGTCATAGTCATAGAAATAGTGCTGGTACGAGTCGAAGTCCATGTCCGCTGTCTGCGGGAGGGAAGGGGGGACGTGCTGAATGGGTGCCGGCCGAGGGAAGGAGGCGTCCCCGGGTCCCTCGGCACAGCGGCTGCCGGGCTCTCGTCCCTCCCCAGCCCCACCGGCTTGCAGCCTGCGCCCAGTCCTCGCGTCCGGAGAAGCCGAGCCCCGGGTCAGAGCGCCGGGGAAGCCGCTCACAGCGCGCGGACCCGGCTGCGGGGAGCGAGTTCAAAGCAAACTTTGCCAGAGCCTCCCGGAGCGCTGCGCCCAGGGCCTGGCCGGGCCGGGCGGGGGCGCGCTGTGCCCAGAAGGCAGCCTGCAGCCATCCCGTTCCCGCGGTCCCGCGCCGGCGCCCGGGCCGCCCGCAGCCTCACCTCGCTCCCACCGCCCGCCACCTGGAGCGGACCGGCTCC
>NW_007259849.1:1553374-1554461 GCF_000164805.1 Carlito syrichta
GCTTCCTGGACGCGCTTGGGATCGGCGCGGGAGCGCGAGCTGCAGCCGCATTGTTTCCCGGCTGCCTTATATCTCGTCGCGCGCCCGGGACTCGGGGACCGGGGGCGGGCCCTATGGGATGAGCCCCGCCCCCTCCCTGCACACTTCCCCGTAGTCGACAGGTGGGGCCGGCCCTACCTCCTGGCTGCGCTCACCCGTTCTATTCTGTACCCTCTAGCCCCAAAATAAATTGCACGCTGGGGAGTGCGGAGCTGGAGACGAGGTGATTAGCCCGGCGGTCGCCTGGTGGCGGCGTGATTCTCCAGCGAGGCCCTCACTGTCTCCAGCCGGTTGAACTAAGCCGAGCTCCTCGCCCGCTCTGGGCTGGGGAATAGGGTAGGGCTATTCCCCGCCCCACCCTGCGAGCCTACTTCCCCGGGCGCGCCCCACTTGGTTCAGGTGCGGCCGACCCGCCGCAGGGGGTGGGGGTGGGGGGGCTGGGCAACCGCGCCACCTGGCGGCCCACAGCCCTGAACTTGGGTTGGTCCCGGCGCCCGCCTCTTCACTTGTAGTCCCGTTTCTCTGGCTCTGTGGCCCCAACTGACACTGCAGAGAAGCGAAGTGATGAATATTCCGGGCTTTAGAGCCTGCAACTTAACCTTTCCGAGCCACAGTTTCATCTGCAAAATGAAGGGATGGTAGTACTTACCTCAGAGGGTTGATGTGAGGGTTTCAGAAGATAGAGCATCCCGGGAAGGAGCCAGCGTCGGGAGGAGAGGCAAGCAGAAATGTCTTCACCCCTGGGGCCCTGGCCGTGGAGAGGAGGAAAGGTTTTCTCCAGGCGAGGCCAGAGCTGAGACCCGCCCTACTCCCTTACCCCTAACACAGAGCACTCGGTAGGAACCACGCTACGAGAGGAAAGAGAACAAGGATTTGGAGTCTGGAAACTTCGTTCAAGCCTTCGCTTTGCCACTTGCTAGACGTAGGGTCAAGTTGTTTGAAGCTTTACCCTGCATCTCTGGTCAAGATGACAGACGTATAACCCCTTTGTGTCATCTTCTTCTTTTTTTTTTTTTTTTTTTTTTGTTGAAGTCTCACTCTGTCGCCC
>NW_007259849.1:1554539-1555552 GCF_000164805.1 Carlito syrichta
ATTTATTGTAGAGATGAGCTCTTGCCAAGTTGCCCAGGCTGGTCTCAAACCCCTGGACTCTGGCAATCCTCTCACCTTGGCCTCCCAAAGTGCTGGGATTACAGCCTTGAGCCACCCGCGCCCGGCCGGTATCTATACTTCTATGCAAAGATATTTATATCACCTTTGGTAAAAAAGGGAAAACTAAACTATATGGCCAGTCTGAGATTTAGGCTCTAGGAAAGTAACTTGTGATAGCAGCCAGTACCTCTGGATTCCTCCACCTGGCAAGATCTCGTCTCAGTCTACCCCAGCCTGGTTGCCTACCACGTCTGTGATAGATACAGGTGTTAGTTAATATATGAGTTGGGTGAGAAGGCAGGGAAGATGATAGCCTCCGTTTTAGATATGTTGGGTCTAAGGTGCATGCAGGACATCTTTGTAGGAAGGCGCTAGCTCTTACTTGCTTTGTAATCTCAGCACCTAGACCAGCTTCTGGCAGATATTTGTGAACTGACTCAGCCAACTAGATTGATTGAGACAGGCTGTGTGCCCTGCTTTGTGCTGAATGGAAGGCACAGATCAGAAAGATTCCAGGTTTCGTTACAGCCCTGAGGCAGAAGGATTGGACGGCCTTTTGGTAACTTGTTCTCTGGTCCCCAGGTATCTGAGATGGTTGTTGTACTAGTCAGAGTTGTGGGTTACAAATGACAGAAACCAACCATAGATAAATTTAAGCCGAAAATGACTTTATTGAAATAATTTGGGGTATAGTATTCATGGGAGGCTGGAAATCTATGCTTGGAGAACAGGCTTTCTCTGTTTAGACTAGAGATTCTACTCAGCAGTCCCTCCTATGGTTTCATTCTTGTTGATGATATCTGGGACAACCAGGAGGTGATTCCCACAAGAAGTAGGAAAAGGGAAATTAAGTTGTCTTCTGAGAGAGTTAGGCTGCCTCTTGACTTTGCATTTTTTTTTTTTTTAGTTGGAGTCTCACTCTGTCACCCAGACTGGAGTGCAGTGGCTGCTCC
>NW_007259850.1:0-3553 GCF_000164805.1 Carlito syrichta
ACCTCAATTTCTCAACCAACTCATCTTCGACAAAGCCTCCACCACCTACCACTGGGGAGAGGAGAACCTATTCAGTAAATGGTGCTGGGAAAACTGGCTGATCACTTGTAGAAGATTGAAACAGGACCCCTATCTATCCCCATGCACAAAGGTTAATTCCAAATGGTTCAGAGACCTAAATGTAAAACCTCAAACCATAAGAACCTTAGAAAATGAAGGAAAAACCCTCATGGAAATTGGAACTGGCATCCAATTCCTGAACAAAACCCCAAACCCACAGCTCATAAGAGAGAAAATAGATAAGTGGGACCTTATTAAACTGACAAGCTTCTGCAAAGCCAAAGAAGCCATCAAGAGAGCAGGGAGACAGCCTACAGACTGGAAAAAGTATTTGCCAACCCCAGGTCTGACAAAGGCTTAACATCCTGGATCTACAAGGAACTCAAACAAGCTGAAAAGAAAAAAACAAACAACCCCATTATAAAATGGGCAAAAGATATGAACAGACACTTCACAAAGGAAGACATCCGAGCAGCCAACAGACACATGAAGAAATGTTCAACCTCACTAAATCATCAGGGAGATGCAAATCAAAACCACACTGAGATACCCACCCTAACCCCAGTCAGAATGGCTATTATCAACAACTCAAAAAATAACAACTGCTGGAGAGGGTGTGGTGAAAAGGGAACACTTCTACACTGTTGGTGGGGAGTGTAAACTAGTGCAACCTTTGTGGAAAGCAGTGTGGCGATTCTTAAAAGCTCTAAATACCAACCTCCCATATGACCCCGCAATCCCTCTACTGGGAATGTATCCTGAAGAACACAAATCACTCTATAAAAAAGATACCTGCACACGCATGTTTACTGCAGCGTTGTTCACAATAGCAAGAACCTGGAACCAACCATGCTGTCTGTCAAAAGAGGACTGCATTAAAAAATGTGGTACATATACACAATGAAATAGTATGCAGCCATAAAAAAGAACAAAATCATGAATTTCGCTGCAACCTGGATGGAATTAGAGTCTATAATACTGAGTGACCTCTCTCAGAAACAAAGATCCGAGTATCACATGTTCTCACTCATATAATGGACCTTAAACATCCAATGCAATACTATACGAAAATGACTGACCATACTGGGAAACTATGGTGGGGGGAGGGAGATGGGATTAACAGTAGCAAATATCTGTCTGGGAACGGGGAAACACCCCATATCAACAGGATGCCTGAATGAAACGCAATTGTATACCTAACCCTTAACTGTACCCCACAACTTCACAATAAAAAAAAGGAAAGTTTATTTAGGCAGTAAATGAGAGAGAGAGAGAGAGAGAGAGAGAGAGAGAGGGAGGGAGAGAGAGAGAGGGACATTCATCTCCCCAACGTAGGGGAGGGGGCCAAAGCCAGGAAACACAGCAGGATTATAGCTCAAAGAGCTGTAAAGTACTGTAATAACTGATGTCACAGGTTAGATACTTATTCTTAAAGGGCCAGGCAGTAGATATTTTAGGTTTTGCAAGCCAAACGGTCACTGTCACAGTACTGAACTCTGCCCTTATGGCAAAGGGCATGCAGAGGCTCCATATACACTCATATCCCGGTCTGTGGGGGCATCACAGGTACCCAGTAGGAGAATTTTTCTTTGACTTGTACTCTGAGTTTAAGGAGAGTAAACTGCGTGAACATATATTATTTCACTATGGAGTCATTCACGTCTCAGAAAAGTATGGTACAGCTGAGGGAGTGACAGCACAAATACATCGTGCCTCCAGATACAATGTGGCCTTCTACGCCATGGTCTAGGGAATTTCATGTTCATAGCAACTTTACTGACTGTGGGATCCAGAGCAGGTCTCTTAATCTCCTGGGACAAATGACCAACTTTGAAAACAAATAGTTGGACAGAAGTATTTTTCGTGGAAAACTAATTGGCACCAAAGCGGGACAATTCTTCCAGGTATGAGACTGTCTTGCACATGATAGGAAATCTTAAAACTCCGGTCTCTGATCCCTCACACCTCTCGGTCTTTATGACAACCCCCCATATTTCCAAACAACTGAGCTTTGATATCCTGCAGAGCCTCTAAAAATACCCTCATTTTCTTGAAATCTGTGACTCACATAATTTTTTGGATAGTGAAGTATATAGCAACTGCCTCCTTACCTGAAATCTAAGTCAGAAAGCTCAGATAACTTTTTTCGTTTTGATGAGTTAGGGGAGTAGATACTGTATATCTTGACTTTTCGTCTGCATTTTGAGAAGACAAATGATAAGCAAATGACTCATGTTAATTCTGAAATGTTGCATGTAAGAAACATCATTGAGTTACCTCAGTTTGAACCCAAGCTTCGATCCTTTTGCAACTTCACAAATGATAGCCACTAGCTACTTAAACTTGAATTCAACTTAACTGAAATTAAGCGAAATTAAAAATTTCTGATCTCAGTCATACCAGCCGTATTCTGCGATGCATGTGGCTGTACCCGTAGCTAGTTGCTACCATACTGGACAGCTTAGATATAGGATACCTCCTTTAACACAGAATGCTCTAATAACAAGATCTCTACCTTCCCGGTCTAACTGGTTACAATTGATTCATGCTACATCATGTGACATTTTATTTTACTTAGTTCATTTTAGTACTGAGAATGCCATTGCATTCTAATTCTCTAGCCAGACGCAGAGACCTTTCAGGAAGGCTGAAACCTTATTGTAATTTGTAAGATATGCATTTGGCAGTTAAAATATTTTAGATTTTTATGTAAATGATCAGAAGAACTGATAACCCAGATTTATATATTTGGAGGTCTTGTATTTATCTGTTTCTAAGAGCCTTACAACCACAGGCATTTCCACAGTCATGTCTTCTCATACAGATTTGTAGCCATTAGAGTCAGAAAACGTCACTCTGATTTGGCACAAGGCTTTTGATCATGTGAGTTCACCTGCTGAAGAAGGTTTACTTGCTGCCTACTGTCAGGCTTGAAGAGTTTATGTCTGGTGGGGCCTCTCTCTCTCTCTCTTGCTTTGCCCACTGGAGCCTCACATGTCTGCATCCTGTCCCAGAAGACAGGACTAGGGCATGAAATCTCAGAGCAGATGAGGCAAGTGTAAGATCACAGGTAGGTTGATGAGTCCCTTGTGCCCACATGTGCTATGTTTTAACTAGTGGAGTTTTTCTTATCTCTACGGCCGTATTTTAGCTGCCTGTGGGGCACCCTTGCCTCCTAAATGAAGACTCACATGGATCTTGGAGGTCCAGCAGTGATGCATTGCTGCTTATCCAAAAGTTTCCACTGGCTCCAGCTGCCACAGCTTTCACTTAACTCACAGTCATAGACAGGTGAGAGCCACGCTGACTGTCAGGCTGTTTTACCCACCTCTGACTGAAATCTATTCATCTTCAGAGAACATTCACATGAGTAAAAAATATCTTGTATCAAACCATCAAAATAGCTAGCACTGGTGACACATTTACATGGCACCTGGCACTGAGCTAAGATTTTTACATTTAGAATTCACTTATCCCCCCCCCCCCCCCCCCC
>NW_007259850.1:3573-16988 GCF_000164805.1 Carlito syrichta
GTTCTATTATTAGCCATGGCTCCAGAGACATTAAGTGACCCACTGAAAGCCACATAGCAAAGAAGGCCTGGGGCTGAGATTTGAACCCAGGAAGTCTGACTCATGGCAAGGAAGGGGAAGAATCTCATGGGAATCCACTCACTGGTTTTGGGCCCACTGGATCCAGAAGGTGGAGAGGGATTGGGACCTTAGAACATTCAAGGCGTTTCAGGAACCGGCCCTTTGGGCTCCTCCCTCCCCAGGACAGCTTCTCCGGGCGCCTGCTTCTCTCTAAGACGCCCACATCTGCCTCATGTCGCCACCTGCCCTATCCCTCCCCTATTTCCAATGCTGATGATGAAAGAAGAGATCCGATTGGCTCAGCAATAGCCACCATTCCTGTCTGGGCAGAGCCCCCGGTCCAGGCTCCAACTTGCCACAGGTAGGTGGTCGGCGGCCCTTTTGTCAGGTGCTGTCCCAGACCCAATCGCCTGGGACAGGAGGGGCCGGACAGGGTAAAGAGCACTCTTATCCTCCACACCAGCTGTCCCCAACCTTTTTGGCATCAGGGACCGGTTTCACAGAAGACAACTCTTCCATTTTCAGGGCGGGGGAGATGGCTTCAAATGACTCAAGCACATTGCAGTTATTGTGCACTTATTTCTAGTATTATTACATTGTAATCTTGAATGAAATAATTATACAGCTCATCATAATGCAGAATCAGTGGGCGCCCTGAGCTTGTTTTTCTGTAACTGGATGGTCTCATCGGGGGTGATGGGAGACAGTGACACCCAAAGTGTGTGGCTTATGTCCAGTCTACTCTATCATCTCGTTCTGGTTGCTGTCACTGCAGAAAACCCTGCTGCACAGAGACAGCATGATGGAAATGGAGGCAGGCTTTTCAGTGTTGATCTCACAGGAGACTGAGCTCAGGCAGTGATGCCTGATGGGGAACAGCTGTGAATCCAGATCGCTGACCTCCTGCTGTTTGGCCAGGTTCCTAACAGGCCACAGACGGATCCGAGTCAGTGGTCTGGGAGTTGGGGACCCCCTGCTCTAGACCAAACATTTACAGAGCTGTTTCCCACAGAATGGGCTTGGGGAGGGGGGCTACAGACATTAGTGTATCATTTACAAAGATAAAGTACTGCAATTTTTTACAAACTAGATTAAAATTCACTCCTGTCTGATGACTGCTTACATTTTTGAATTCTCAGTTTTTTCCAGGTTTCATCATTCCTTCCACAGTTAATCAGCCCAAAGTACTTCTCCTCTTGCAAATCAGATCTATATAAAATTCATATGCTAGTCTACATGTTAAACATTTTTTTTCACCTGGAAACTTCTGTGACTCAAACAGGATGCCCTGTTTCTTATGGTTTCGTTTTGGATGCTGGTTGAGGTCTTCAGGCCTTAAATTCCTATTTTTATCTCTTTGCCACATAATTATTCTCCAATAATTTTGAGAGTTAGTAGTGTTTTCTGCTGGCATATACCCTACCGAGTGGTTTTCTGCTCTAGTTACACAGAAGAATCACCCAGTTAACTTTTAAAAATACTGAAGCCAGCAGTGAACCTTTGAAAATTCTGATGCATTTTTCTGGGAAGGCCTGGGCATTTTTTAAAAGTTCCCCAAGTGAAGTTAATGTCAAGCCAGTGTCCAAACCACAGTTCTCAAAGCACAGTCCCTGACAGAAGCATCTACTTCATCTGGAAATGTGTTAGAAATATAAATTTGGGGTTTTTATCCCAGACCTGTTGATTTTAGAACTTTGAGAGTGAGTCCAGCAATCGTGTTTTAACAAACCCACTGGGCAATTCTCACGCATGGCCAAGTTGCAGGGCCACTGGTCCACATTGAGCTGTTTAATTTATTGTCACTCTTCCTGGAACAAGATCCCACATTTTTGAACTGAGCCTTTTGGAGGTGGCCTCTTGTGTCACATTTGTCCCAAGCTTAATTGACTTTCTAAGAGCTGTGCTAGGCTGTCTTATTGCTTAGCAGAAGGGTAATTGTTTTGATAATTTTGACAATTCTCAGCTCACTTGATTATGATTATTAACTACCAAAATAAAACAGTTGGTCTAGTCTCTCTCAGTGGCTACCATTAGCATATCTTTTTTTTACGTGATTGTTTTACTAATTGCTTCAGACCAACATTTTTCTCCCCACTCCTCTTCCATGACATGATAAATTGGCCAGGTATCAAGTGGCTGCTGGTTTTATCTTCAGCTGGTCATGATAAGATTTTTGAAATTTGGGGGAGTAGAGACTCAACAATCTTTATGTTGCTCAGTGAGCTGGTGCCACCAGTAAGATGCAAAGAATCACACAGAAGTTAGAATGGGAAAGATAGTTTATACAGAAAGTAGATTAGAGAGAAAGAGAAATCTCTCTCTCCAAGTTGAAGAGGGGGTACAGAGCTTAAAGAAAGCATGGCCTCCAGAGTTTGAGACCAGGGGCCTTTTAAAACTTGTTTTGGGGCAGGGAGAGTGGGAAGATGGTGACCAAGCCCATCAGACTATGTGAGTCCCAGTGTGAGTGAGTGAGTGTATAGAAAATTTTGTGTACGTACTGGTGAGTGAGTGGGTGTGTGAGTGGCTGCCTCAGTGAGGGCTTGGGAGCAAGTGGCCTGGGCTCTCCTGATGAAGCAGCTTGTGGCACAGCTGCTCTGGCTTGGACCCTAGCAATTTCTAGAAGGCAGAAGCCAAGCACCATTTTTTTTAAGTCAACAAAACACTTCCTGGGAAGAAGATGCTGAGAGAGAGACTGACCAAGTTGGGGCTCGTGAGCAAGTGGCCAGGGTTCTCCTGCTGAAGCAGCGGGTGCTGCAGCTGCTCAGCTCAGTCCTTCACACTTCCCCAGTCACAGAAGCTGAGTGCTGTTTTTTTAAACTGACAAGAGTCTTCCTGGGAAGGCGCCATGGGGAGAGACCATCGGCTCCAAGCTCTGCCTCACCACAGCAGTGGGAGAGACTGCCATCTCCCACCCTGCCTCAGTGCCGCAGCCCCTGGCTGGATGTTGGCTGCAGGTCTGTGGAGGGAGCCCCAAGTTGGAGAGCCACGGCCAGGGCCGCCCTTCTGCGCCAGTCCGATTGGAACCGCTGCCCTTCCATGCCAGCCCGATTGGAACAGGCCACACGCACTGCCGAAAAGACACAAAACGGCAACCTGGATGAGCAGCCACAGCCCAACCACTTACTGCATCCAGAAACTTGTCTCGCCCAAAGGGGGACGCACAGACGCAGAGTCAGAGGATGAAAAACAAGTCTCCAGGCAAATGGATCACGAAGGAAGGCAGGAGTCAGGATCTTAACATCAGACCAAACAACCCTTAAGTCATCAAAAATTTAAAAAGACACTACATAATGATAAAAGGCTCAACCCAGCAACAGGAAATATCCAGCCTAAACATACATGCACCCAACACTAAAGAACAAGCATTAACAAAGCAACTGCTGGGCAAACTAAAATATGACATTGACTCTAACACTATTATAGCTGGGGACTGGAAAACTCCACTAACAGACTGAGAGAGATCACTGAAGCAAAAGATCAACAAAGATCCAGAACCTCAACTTGACTCTGTAAGGTAAACGAAACCAGACCAGGCGAAACGGCAACAAAGGAGCCAAAAAGATTTATTAGCGCAATCCCGGGTGAGGTTCACCAGTCCATGTGACTGTGGGCCGGAGAAGTCGCTCCCAGAGAGATGGGCAATGGGTTTATAAAGGGCACACTGAGAAAGCTGTGAGGGGGATTGGGAGAGCGTTCACTGGTTGGGACAGCTGTCACGTCTGCTGGTGATTGGCCAAACGTGGTTGCTTGCTGGCTATTGGCTGAATGGGGTTGCTAGAGTCGCTGTAACAGGTACTGGCTGGCTTTGCGGCTGGAGTCTTAGTTCTGGTTACTCATTTTTGCTGGCTCATTTTTGCCCATTGTCCTCCTGGTCCAGGTTGGAGCCATTTTGTTGAGGCACACCCCACCCTCCAGTACCTCTGGCCTTACAGACTCTGGAACAAAGGGATACCTACAAAATATTTCACCCAACAACCACAGAATATACATTTTATTCACCACTACATGGAATGTACTCCAAGACCAATCACATCCTCAGCCATAAATCAAGCATAAAGAAATTCCGTAAGGTAAATATTGCCATGGACCTTCTCAGACCACAGTGGAATAAAAGTAAATATCAACGACAAAACTTCCCTAAAACCCACAAAGACATGGACACTAAACAACATGATGATGAACAATTACTGGGTCACACCAAAATCAAAACAGAAGCTAAAGATTCCTGGAAACAAATGAAAATGAAGAAACATCTTACCAAAACCTCTGGGATGCCTTGAAAACAGTTCTAAGAGGGAAATTTATATCTCTATAATCACACAATACGAAAATGGAAAGATCACAAGGAAACAGCCTAACAAATCGCCTAAGGGAGTTAGAAAGACAAGGTCACCAAATAACTTTAGCAGAAGAATCCAAATCACCAAGTAAGAGCCCAAATACGGGACATAGAAGACAAAAATATCATAGAAAACATCAATAAAACAAAAATCTGTTTCTTAAAAAGAATTAACAAGATCGATGGACCTCTAGCTAGAATGACCAAGAAAAAGAGAGAAAAAGCCCAAATGACCACAGTCAGAAATACAAATCACAACTGACCCCAAAGAAAGACAGAAGATAATCAGCGGTTACTAAGTACACCCGTATGGAAACAAACTTGATAACCTAAATAAATGGAGGACTTTCTGACAGAACAAAACCTACCAAGGTTAAAATAAGAAGACATTGGGACACTAAATAGACCAGTAACAACCCAGGAAACTGACTCCATCATAAGAAAACTGCCTACAAAAAAAAAAAAATCCCAGGACCAGATGATTTTCCAGCAGAATTCTACAAAATGTAAAAGGAGATGATACCAATCCTACTGAAAGTATTCCAGGCAGTTTAAAAAGATGGAATTCTCCCCAAATCATTTTACAAAGCTAGCATCACACTGATACTCAAACCAGGTAAAGATCCAACAAAAAAGAGAACTACAGGTCAATATCATTTATGAACATAGATGCAAAAACCCTGAATAAGATTCTAGAAAATCAGATGCAAGAACACATCTCAAAAATAATCCACCATGACCAAGCAGGCATCATCCCCAGGATGGAGGGCTGGTTCAACATCCACAAGACCTTATTTGTGATTAAATACATCAACATATGTAAAAACAAGAAACCATATGATTATATCTTATATACAGAAAAAGCTTTTGATAAATTCCAGCATCCCTTCTTGATAAAAACCCTCAAGCACCTAGGTATAGAAGGAACATACCTCAAAAAAGTAAGTACCATCTACAATAAACTCACAGCTAGCATATTGCTAAATGGAGAGAAACTGGAAACATTTCCCCTGAAAACTGGAACAAGACAAGGGCTGCCCACTCTCACACCTCTTGTTCAACATTGTGCTAGAAGTCCTAGTTAGAGCAATTAAACAAGAGAAGGAAATCAGGGATATCCAAATAGGAAAAGAGGAAGTTAAGTTATCCCTCTTTGCTGACGATAAGATCTTATAAATTAAAATCCAAGAGACTCTGTCAAAAACCTGCTTGCACTGATAAAGGACTTTGGCAAAGTCTTGGGGTACAAAATAAATGTGCAAAAGACAGTTGCATCCCTATACACCAACAACAAGCAGGCAGAGAATCTAATAAAAAGCACAATCCCATTCACAATAGCCACAAAAAAAAGAAATACCTCAGCATCTTCCTAATCAGTGAAATGAAAGACCTTTACAATGAGAACTACAAAACACTGCTCAAAGAAGTCCAAGAAGGCACAAACAAGTGGAAAAATATTCCATGCTCATGGATAGAAAGAAACAACATTGTTAAGATGTCCATCCTACCAAAGGCAATCTACAGATTCAACACAGTGCCATTAAATTACCAACATCATTCTTCTAAAATCTAGAAATAATAATACAGAAATTCATATAGAAACATAAATGACCACGAATATCCAAACAATCCTTAGCAAAAGAAACAAAGCAGGAGATATCACACTTCCAGACTTCAAACTTTACTATAAGGCTACAGTAATCAAAACAGCCTGGTATTGATACAAGAACAGGCACATAGACCAGTGGAAAAGGATAGAGATTCCAGAAGTAAAGCATCAATTTCTTAGCCAACTCATCTTTGACAAAGCCTCCAACAACAACCACTGGGGAGAGGAGAACCTATTCAGTAAATGGTGCTGGGAAAACTGACTGAACCCATACAGAATATTGAAACAGGACTCCTACCTATCACCATACACAAAAATTAGTTCTAAATGGATCAAAGACCTAATCATAAGACCTCAAACTATAAGTATCTTAGAATTTGCAGAAGACACCCTTATGGAAATTGGAACTGGCAACCAATTCCTGATTTAAAAAAAAAACAGCCAAGTTCCCATGCCATAAAATATAAGCTAGACAAGGGGAACCTCATCAAACTGACAAGCATCTGCAAAGCAAAAGAAACCATCAAAAGAGCAGGGAGACAGCCCACAGAATGGGAAAAATATTTGCCAACTGTATATCTGACAAAGGCCTAGCATCTTGGATGTACAAGGTATCTGACAAAGGCCTAACATCTTGGATGTACAGGGTACTCAAACATGCCAAAAGAAAAAAAAACAGCCCCATTAAAAAGTGGGCAAAAGACATGAATAGACACTTCTCAAAAGAAGATATACAGGCAGGCAACAGATACACGAAAAAGTGCTCAACCTCACTAATCATCAGAGAGATGCAAATCAAAACTATACTGAGATACTACCTAACCCCAGTAAAAATGGCCATCATTAATAAAACAAACAACAGATGCTAGCATGGATGCAGAGAAAAAGGAACACTTCTACACTGCTGGTGGGAATGCAAACTAGTGTGACCTTTTTGGAAGACAGTGTGGCAACTTCTGAAAGAACTAGACATTGACCTTCCATATGATCCAGCAATCCCTCTATTGGGAATATATGTGGAGGAACTCAAATCATTCTACAAAAAAAGAGACCTGCACATGCACGTTTGTTGCAGCTCTATCCACAAGAGCAAGAACATGGAACCAACCATGTTTTCCATCGAAGCTGAACTGGATTTAAAAAATGTGGTACATATACACAGTGGAATATTGCACAGCCATAAAGAAGGACAAACATATGGACTTCACAGCAGCTTGGATGGGTTTAGAGTCTATCATACTCAGTGATCAACCACAGAAACAAAGAACAGAGTATCACATGTTCTCACTCATGAGCAGATCTTGAACAATTATCATAATACTATAAGAAAGGGATTGGCATTTGAGGGAAACTGCTAGCAGTGGGAGGGGCAAACCTCATCAACAAGAGTACCTGCATTATTAACGCTTGTATACGTAACTCTGAATTGTACCCCACATCTTTAAAATAAAAAAGTTAAAAGTTAAATAATTTTCAAAAAACTTGTTTGGGGAGTAGGCAGGGCAGGCAGCATTCACAAAAGCTGACATTGTGGCGATGGATGGCAGGCAGATGAGGGTGGTCAGTTGCATAGATGAGAAGGACAGGTAAGCACAGGAAGTGTTGCCATGGTGATGGGGTGGTGGTCTGTGTCATGGAGGTCAGGAAGGGCTGATCATAATAGATGAGTTCAGCTTGGCCTTTTATGGCTGGAAGACAAATACTTTGGATAAAAGTATTTAGTTAGTACAAAGCATCCTTGGAGGTTGCAATGCAATCATCAGTGACTACCTCTGGCAAACAGGTTCTGTCCCCTGTTCATGATTGGAGGGCCAGTATAAATAAAATGCTAAAGAAGCATACAAAGCTTAAAATGACTGCTCTCTGGCTAAAGCTACTCCATTCGGCATTTCCCCCTTTCACTTTACCTGGTAAACAATTTTGTTCCCAAGATTTTTTTTTTTTTTTTGAGTTGGAGTCTTACTCTGTCGCCCAGACTGGAGTGCAGTGGCCGCTCCCAGCCACTGCAGCCTCGACCTGCTGGGCTCTGGCGATCCTTCCACCTCAGCCTTCCAAGTAGCCGGAATTAAGGCATGCGCTACCACGCCCGGCTGATTTTTTGATTTATTGTAGAGATGAGGTCTCACTGCCCAGGCGGGTCTCGAACCCATGGGCTCGGGCAATCCACTCACCTCAGCCTCCCAAAGGCATGGGATTACAGGCTGAGCCACCGAGCCTGGCTTGTTCCCAAGATTTTTAATGCAAATATCTTTACAAATACATAGGGCATGATGTGCTTGCCATAAAGGCAAATGCATATTGTAATCTCCCTCATTAGAAGCCTAGTACAGTAGAAGCCTATTTTAGATCAGATAGGATCAAAAATTCAGGATGCAATGCTGAAGTGTGTCTGTTCCTGAGTCAGTCTCCCACAAAATGCAGAGCTTGAAGGGGGAAGGGTGCGGATCTTAATCTTTTCTGACTGGCAGGGCAGCTGGTGTGCAGTAAACTCTGAACATGTTTGGGGAATGAATACAAGATCCTTCTAGGGCATCATGCCTATTTGTCTGAGGACCACACCCTAAAAGACTCATTGATGCCATCATCCAAGGGCAAAAATCAGACTGGGACATTAGAATACTTTGGATGAGATAAGGATGACTAGGAGAGAGAAGAGGGACGTCCTATGGGCTTGGAATTGCTCCTTGTGGGAATGGCCGGATTTTCCCCTCCCTTATAAAAGAGTCCTGCCAGTGCGAGGGTGGAGAGCAAGTTTTGGAGCATCAGAGCACAAGCACAATTACTGTAGTGACTGGAAAGGGATTAAAATACATGGTAGGAAGGCAAAGTCCTTCTGTCCCTAGGGTCTGAGGTATCTGTGGTGCCCAGAGAGGCAACCTGACACCTGACATTTTGGTTACTCAAAGTTGAATGCTTCCACTATGAGGAAATGGTCCTGCGGCAGAAGAATTACAAAGAGAGCTCTCAGAGGCGGTGCTGTGTCGGCCCTCCCGGTCAGCCCCTGGCATCGCTGTGACCGTGGTGGGCGTGGAAAGAGAAGGATGGCTGTGGCACGGGGCAGAAGTCTAGAAAGGAGGCGCCCTGAAAACAGCCACCTTTGGGAACTTCTGACTTGACGACCTTGTCCTGGGGGAGGGAGTTGGAGCACCCTGCTACGGGATGAGTGAGAGGACCCTTCTGGCGACCCCCAAGACTCATGGAGTGAAGAGCATCCTCCAGGCAGTCAACTAATAAGGCACAGTGAATGGTGATCTCAGAGCAGAGCTTTCTTCCTCTGTGACCCGGGCACGAGCACCCTCGGACAAGTTGGTGTGTGACAGTCAGAGGGCCTTGACGTGAGGGAAGCCACAAAGAGCCCTTTCTGCCCACATGCAGCCCAGGGAGCCATGACCTGTTCCTGTGACAGGGGACTCGAACCCGGGGCTCTTCTGATGACTCTCCGTGGTT
Organism: Carlito syrichta; assembly: GCF_000164805.1. Taxonomy (NCBI): domain Eukaryota; kingdom Metazoa; phylum Chordata; class Mammalia; order Primates; family Tarsiidae; genus Carlito; species Carlito syrichta. The sequence goes on from NW_007259850.1 coordinate 13,029, forward strand.
TTTCCTGACCGTCCCGCTTCCCACCTCCTCCACCTCTCCCAGCCCTCCACCATTTACTTCTATCCCACTTCCCCTCACCGTCCAAGTCCCGTGCTCTCCAATTACTGTCCCCCATTTCTGGTCCACCTGAGCCAGGAAGCAGATAACAATGGCTCAATATGTGAAAATACAGCTTTATTTTCCATCCACCCTAGGACTCTCAGAACACACATGCACTTTCTTTTCTTTTCCTTTTTTTTCCTGAGTATAAAGGAAAATATTTCTTTTAAAAAAAATTTTAGTATAAAGATGTGGGGTACAACTCAGGGTTAGGTATACAAACATTGATCATGCAGGTATCCTTGTTGATGAGGTGTGCCCCACCCTCCCCTAGCAGTTTCCCTCAACTGCCAGTCCCACCCTCTCTCCCTGGACAGTTTCCCGTTACTGCCAATCGCTTTCTTATAGCATTATAATTGTTCAAGGTCCTCTTATGAGTGAGAGCATATGGAACGTCTTTGTACTTTCTTAACAGCCCAAGAGAGAGAAGCAGACACATTGCTAGTTGTCCTGAACAAGCTCAGGACAGCTGGCCATGAGAAGCCTCCTCCCAGCTCCTTCTGTGAACCACACAGCACCCTCTTCAGGGCCATGGCTGTTCCTCGAGCTGAAGTAGTGTGTCCCCCTCACTTTTCGCCCAGCTGACACTAACTCATCGCTCAGCTTAAAGTTCGCATGTAGCAGCTGCAATGCTAGGACAAAAGGACAGAGCTGAAATTTCAGAATGCGTTTCAGGTTTTGGCACCACTATTTATTTTTCAGAAAGTGTCAGCATGGCATACTGGTTGGGAACATGGACTCCGAAGCCAGCTCGCCTGGCTTTGAATCTCAGTTCTGCCATTTACCACTGTGTGACCTCAGGCAAGTGCCTTAGCCTCTCTGAACTTCAGTTTCCTCATTTGCTAGTAGGATTGAGCCTTTCAGTACTCATACAATTGCTGTAAGCATCAAATGAGTAATATTTATTTTAAAAATTCATTTGACTAGAAAATAGTGAACATATCTCAAATGCAAATTTGTTTGCAATTATTACTAAAATGAAATGAAAATATTAGCATGAAAAATTCATTAAACATAAATTATTCTGCTAGAAGTTATTTGAAGATATAATTAATTACAATAAAATATTGTAAAAATAAATTGATGCTAAATTAAAATGACTAAAACTTTATTTATAAAAAAATTGAATGTGAAGTAATTTTTTATCTTTTAAAAAACTATAGTCACAAAGAACCAAAGATGACAATGGTATTATTATTGAAATTTCAGTGTTTTTTACAGAACTATCCAACTGTTGGATGCTCTAGTTTGTGAAGAGCAAGAAGAGATTTAAAACTAATATCACATCCTTCTTTGCGACTTTTCTATCTTCAAACAATTTCATCTCTTGACTGATAACTTGGGGAAGATTTTTGACATTTTCCCCAATAGGAATTACAGAATTTTTAAAAATGATGCTGAGTTAGGGTTTTGTTCAAGGAAAGCATTTCTTTGTTTGTTTGCTTGTTTTATCATCCTTAGGTTTCTCGTGTATAGGTGAAGATTCTAATGCAGAGTTATCTGTAAATATGAAATTTCCTGCCTTCTTATTCCAGTTTTTTCCACTGCCATTTCCCTTTTGTCTCAAGCAAACTAGGACCCTTGGGTCAAATCCGACCAGCTGCCTGTTTCTGTAAATAAAGTTTTATCAAGACACAGCCACATGCATTCATTTATGTATTTTGTATGGCAGCATTTGTACTACAACAGCAGGGCTGAGGAGTTGCCACAGAGACTTCATGACCCACAAACCTGAAATATTCACTCTGATTCCCTATAGAAAAACTGACCAGTTATTCGCTCTCTATGCCTTTTCTTCAAAACCCTAAATACAATTTGTAATTATCTATCATGTGATTACTTTATTAACGTGAATGTACCACACGATTCTTTAAGTTTCATGAGGAAAAAATCATGTCTATCACTTTTGCTGTTGTATTCCCAGAACCTAAAATAGGGTTGGCACATAAGTGCTCAGTAAATGCTTGTTAATTAAATACTTAGATTATCTAAAATTATCATCTGGGAGCAAATAGTACCTCTGGGGTAAATCTCCACCCATTTCAGTTTAAACTCATGAGCTATAATGGTGAAAGGTAGGCATGATAATATACAAAGTGCTTAGCATAATGTCTAGAACCTGAAATGTGTAGAATAAATGGCAGCTTTTATTAAGGGAAATCTCCCAAATATCCTTTCTAAAACTGTATGGAGTCTTTGCCACCAGGGAACATCCTTGTAGATGCACAAAAATACTAGGAGGAACATTCATTCTCAAGCACATGCTTAGTAAGCACCTGTTTTGTGCCTGGTGAAGCCACTTTCTTTATCTCATGGCTTCTGATTCTTACCAGTCTGCCTTTTTTTTCAGTCATAGTCTCACTCCATCGCCCAGGCTGGAGTGCAGTGGCACACTCATGGCCACCCCAGCGTCGACCTGCTGGGCTCAGGCGATCCTTCTGCCTCAACTTTCCAAGTAGCTGGAACTACAGGCATGTGCTACCACACCTAGCTAATTTTTGATTTATTGTAGAGACGAGGTCTCGCCAAGTTGCCCTGACTGGTCTCGAACCTGCGGGCTCAGGTAATCCTCTCGCCTTGACCTCCCAAATGCTGGGATTACAGGCTGAATCACCGATCCTGGCCTGCCTATTTTTTTAAACTCCTTGCCAATCATGTGTTTCCTAGAAAAGAAGATAAATGGATGAGTTAGCAACCTTATCAAAGAATGTTTCAATTCTTGTTAACCCAGGCTATGCATTGGAATCACCTGGAGGACTGTTAAAAACACTGGGGACTAGGCTCCATCCACAGAAATTTTGGTTTAATTGGTCCAAGGTAGTGATTTTAATGCTTCCCAGGTGATTTTAACATGCAGCCAGGCATGATACTGTGCATTTTATCATTTACGAGGTACTCAGTGAATATGTGTTCTGAGTACCTGAAGGTACAAACAGTTGATGACCAGACCACAGACGACAACAGGTCTCTCTGACCCACAACCTCTGCAGTGTTTCCTTTTCACCACATCCTCTCCATCATGTTATTTTTTGAGTTATTGATAATGGCCATTCTAACTGGAGTTAGGTGGTATCTCAGTGTAGTTTTAATTTCTATCTCCTTGATGATTAGTGAAGCTGAACATTTCTTCATGTGTCTGTTGGCCGCTCGTATGTCTTCTTTTGTGAAGTGTCTGTTCATATCTTTTGCCCACTTTGTAATGGGGTTGTTTGTTTTTTTCTTTTCAGCACGTTTGAGTTCTTTGTAGATTCAAGATGTTAGGCCTTTGTTAGACATGGAGTTGGCAAATACTTTTTGCCACTCTGTGGGCTGTCTCCCTGCTCTCTTGATGGTTTCTTTGGCTTTACAGAAGCTAGTCAGTTTAATGAGATCACACTTGTCTATCTTAAATCTTATGACCCATGTGTTTTGGGTTTTGTTCAGGAATTGGATGCCAGTTCCAATTTCCATAACGGTGTGTTCTGCATTTTCTAAGTTTCTTATGGTTTGAGGTTTTACATTTAGGTCTCTGATCCATTTAGTTAATTTTTGTATATGGGGCTAGATAGGGGTCTTGTTTGAGTCTTCTGCATGTGGTCAGTCAGTTTTCCCAGCACCATTTACTGAATAGGTTCTCCTCTCCCCAGTGGTAGGTGGTGGAGGCTTTGTTGAAGATGAGTTGGTTGAGAAATTGAGGCTTTGCTTCTGGAATCTCAATTCTATTCCATTGTTCTATATGCCTGTTCCTGTACCAATGCCAAGCTGTTTTGATTATTGTAGCTTTATAGTAAAGTTTGAAGTCTGGTAATGTGATACCACTTGCTTTGTTTTTTTTTTTTTTTTTTGCTGAGGATTGTTCTGGCTATTCTTGGTCATTTGTGT
>NW_007259850.1:17244-33818 GCF_000164805.1 Carlito syrichta
AAAAAAAAAAAATGAAATACCTTGGCATCTTCCTAACCAGGGAATGTGAAAGACCTGTACAATGAAAATTACAAAAACACTGCTCAAAGAAATCAAAGATGACACAAACAAGTGGAAAAATATCCCATGCTCATGGATTAGAAGAATCAACATCATGAAGATGTCCATGTTACCTAAGGCAATCTATAGATTTAATGCAATACCCATCAAATTACCAGCAACATTCTTCTCAGAGGTAGAAAAAACAATACATAAAATTGTCTTTCTTTGTCTCATGTCCTCATTTTTCTCTGTGCATCTCCTTCCTTTTTTCTTGGTTCATTCTATGTGACAGAATAACTACGGCCAGAAACTTCAAGGTTTGCACACGTCTCCTCAATTAGACAGAAGAGCTGGGCCCACTGGAATCTCCTAATGCCAACCCAAATCCCTATGGACAGGTCTCCTTGGCCCATGGCGAGGAAGTTTCTTTTCCTCCTGCCCCCTGCTGTGACCATGTAGATTGCAGGGAGGAGCTTGAATCCCACAGAAAACAGGGAGGGTGGTCGAGGAGCACCTGTTAGCAATAAAGCTTTAATCACAAGAAGGCTGCTTAGGTCCTAAGCTTGTATCACACTGAGTGACTTTGGTCTCCTCTGATAAATCTCACCTTGTATAACTTGTAGCTACATCTTCACTCTCAGGCATCTTGGGGCCACTTTAATGTTTTAGGAAAAAATGCCCTTGAGACCGTGGTGCCTCATGGGACCCTTGGGCGTGCCTCTCTATAAGCTTAACCCACAGCCACGTGCCAGCTGTGTCCAGGACCCCCACTTCCCAGTGTCCCTTAGAGGTACACTTCACCTGCTACTTGATGCGAGATGCCCATGCCTAAACAACTGTGATGGTCCCAGCTACCCTTTCTGGGGGGCCTTGCATATGCTTGCCTGGCAGACCTAGAGCTGGCATGGCTGTTTGGAGCACCCCGTCTTCCCACCCCACTTCCCTCCACTCATGCAAAGTGATGCTGTTTCCCCTCACTCGCCCCTCACTCCACCAAGCCACAGGATTGCTGAGACAGCGGAGTCATTTCTTGAAGTGGAATTAGCCCAGAGCCATCCACTCCTAATAAACTCAGACACTAAATTCTGGGCAACACACGGAGGCAATTAAGCATGAGTGCGTGCCATTTGCTTTGCAGGTGAACACCAATTGCAGAGACTAGAGTTCTGAGGTGCTATGCTCAAGCCAGAAGTAGGGCAGACTGTGCTTTTCCCATCAAATCACATACCCTAAGTGCAGAGGAGCCACAGGGTTAAGTCTGGAATTGATACTTTCAGAATTGACAGTTTTCAGCTTGGAGAAAATGCTGCTTCAGACATTCCAGTCACTGTAACCATGGAACTCTACACCGAGTCTTAATATCAAAGATTTACAAAAGACCTGACATGGCTGCCATTATGCAAATGCATATTCTTCCTTTTTGCAGCTGTGAAGCTCAATTTACATTTTATTATGTGAAGTCAAACAGGTGCCTACTGTTAACCTTCTAGCTGTAAACAAGTAGCAATATTGTTAGTCTGTTTTGATATGAGCTTATCTCTAAGTGGAAAGAACAAGAACAAAGATATCTGGGAGTTTTGTATTGGTTATATAATTGGAGAGTTCACTGTCTCCACCTTTTTCAAGGTATTGGGGACTATCTGATCTGACATTCACCGAGTTGGATATTTGAGAATAGCTTCTGAAAGATGATCTCTACCTTTCATTCTTCCCCCGCTCCAGGAATACTTTACAACAAGTTTTTGGTACGTCTCACCCTTCATTGGGAGGAATTCATTAGGTCCTTGGAGCTAGAGAAATTGTGACCTAGCTGGGAGGGATCCTGTTTCCAGACCCTTGCTTATCAATCATACAGGCTCTGTAGCATGACACTTAGATAAGGTTGAAATTTGATTCCATCATCTGTCAAATGGGAATAAATGAGAAAAATAATACATGTTTTGCCTACCTCATGGGGAATCAAATGACACTCAAAAGAGATACCAATGTGGACATTCTAATTTATTGAGCACTTACTGCTTGCCACGTACTCTTCCAGGGCCTGGAGAGGCAAAGACGAAGCAAAGGTAGACATGGTCTATTCCCCTACAGCTTACGTGAGTCTATGGGGAAAATGAGATATTAAGTTTCAAAAGTTGCACAGCAAATGCCAACCTTCACTGTGACAAATGCCCCAAGGCAGAGAGGTACACGGTACTGTGAGAGGCTGTACTAGGGAGATCCGATCTAGGTTTGAGTCAGAGGAGGCTTCCCTGCTGTAATGATGACTGAACTATACCCTGAAGGGAAAACAGAAGTGGACTAGGGGACAAAACAAGGGAGAGCCTTCCACACAGTGGGGACAAGATGCCCCAAAGCCCCATAAAGAAGAGATCCAACAGGAGTACAAGGGACTGAAAGACAGGCACAGTGAACATTGGCATCTTGTCCTGAAACCATTTTAATTGCATAGATAGAGGAAAAAATAAAAGCAATTTTTCATCTGAGATGACCATGAAAACCAGAAATACCCTGTCTGGTTTTTGTTCCCCAAATTAATAAAGGTTTATGCCCCTACCTGAAAGTTAAAAACAAGTTTATCCCTGACTTTTATACTTTGAGGTCTTCAGATATGTAATGATATGATATGATAATCAAGAGAAGATATGATAATCAAGAGAAGAATTTCCGGCTTTTTGAGCAATAAAAATCATAACCAGACTGATTGCAACTGTGGTATTTACACTTAAATACCTGCTTTACCTTCTTTTCAGGGTGTCCCATTCTTCTGAAGGTTGGACTCTGCAAACATGGCAAGGGACGTTTCTTACTGCTTAAATCTCCCTCTAGTGTGATAACGTGGCTAGAATGGTCCAAAGTGAGGCTGGCGGGCTTTGTTGGAGCCAGCTCACGAAGAGTCCTGCAGGCCGCATTCACAAGACTTGTCTTTACCTTGAGGGCAAGGGAAGCCTTTGGGGATAACGGGGACAGGCTCTTCTACACGTTGAGACCATCACTCTGCCTGCAGAGGAAAATGCATTTAGAGAGAGACAGAGTAAGTGCAGGTCAGCATTTAGAGGGAGACAGAGTAAGTACAGGTCAGCCCATTAGGAGGCCACTACAGTGACCAAGTTGAACGAAGAGGGAGGCTTATTCCAGGGTGGTGACAGTCAACGACAGTAACCTGAACAGAAGAAAATGGAATTAAGAGACATGTAGGTAGGAAAATGGAAAGGACTTGATTCTAGCCTGAGGACCAGTTGGATGCAGAAGCCATGCCCTGAGCAGGGAAGCACTGAACACGAGCAGGCTTGGGGTCTTGTGAAGTCCTAGATACATGTAAAGCATGATTCTTCCATGATTACCTATGTTTATAGAGGTCTATTGCTTGAAAGCATACTTGTTTTACAGAGTCATCCAATCTCAGTGATCTGGAAGAGCAGGGTTACAGGAAAACCCTGCAATATATATCCAGTTATACATAATCATTCTCTCTGGAAGTGAACAGACCAAATATGGCAGATTTGAAATGTTCTGAAGTCATTTCTAACTCTAGGCTAGTATCAGACTTCAGTGTGATAAATAATATCACTCATCAGTTGTAGCCACTTGATAACTATTTTCATTAGGCTCATATACAAAACCATTTTTCCTCTAAGAGAAACCTAAGTCATGCTACAAATTTCTTGCTGAGTAGACAATCATCCTCACAGTCTGTGAGCAATACAAGTGCAAATTTGTATTGAGTCTAGAAAAGAAAGATGCTCATTTCTGTGTAATGTTTTTCATACTCACCTGTTCTCAGATGTGTCTTTTACTTTACTCTTTGATAGTCTCCCTTGCTGAATGCTTTTTTCCCACTCAATTTGGATTTCTGGTTGGAGCTCTCCAAGTTTAAACTGGATCTGGATTTCTGTAGCTCTCCAAGTTTAAACTGAAGACTCACCTATTTTAATATTCAGAGTGACAGACTCTACCACCCCCACCTCTGCCACTCATCTCATGTCTTGTGAGTCTCAACAACTACACTGTGAACAAGGCCGATTCATGTTTGTATCTCTGGGGCTGAGCCCAAATCCTGGCAATTAGGGATACTCAGCATGTGCTGTTTGAATGAGATAATAAGTGTGTGGATGACCATTCCATTCTGGTCTGCCTCATTAGTAGTTTATGAGGTCAATGGGGGAGATATAGGGACAAGACACTGGCAGACCTGACTAGGGAAAGGCAGGGAGGAGATCTGTAAGGATGCTAATGATGGAAATACTTGACTGTATTTATGTTAGACAATAGGAACAAAACAGATCTCACACGTAGACCGTAGATGATATTTTTATTGGCCGCCATCACATCTTACTTTGTACCACCGTGTGATCCTCCCTACCTCTCTTTAAAAGACTTGTCTCTCCAGCCTTGGATTGTTCCAATCCTGCATGTTCTCAGTCTTTGAGAGAAAGGAGATCTGAGAATACAGATACACCAACAGGTTGGCAGAAACAAAGCAATTGACACAATTGAGCATCCTTTTATGTGCTGGAATATTTGCATACACAACATCATCTAATATTTTTAATAACCCAATAAGTTTAATATTATCTTTATTTTGAGGTGAGAAAAATATAAGCTCAGATAGATTAAGTGTTTCAGGGAGCTGTGATGAGAACTAGGGAAGTGCTTGTGAATTCACCACCAAAGTGCTAGAGTCTGGTGTAACATTTTGGGTCCATTTTTCTGTCTGTTAGGACTACTGCATACTGTAGCGAGTGCCTGTGTGTGTTTATGTGTTAGGTATACAGTTGTATGATTTTTAAACTATTACTTTTAGAATTATCATGATAAAACCAGCTTTTTTTCACTTTTGGAACTATAGTTCTGTATGTATACATAGTCTCATGCTGCCACCACCATGATGTTCTATGTCCATTCTCATGGCCATGGACCAGGTCTATGAACGCCCTGAGCTATCACCTTGTAGTTATATCCACCCACACCTCTATGCCCTGGCAATCTGTTTTCTATCACTATTGTTTTATATTTTTTATAATGCCCTATAAACAGACTCATGTAGCATGTAATCTTTTGAAACTGACTTTGTTAACTCAGCATAACACCTTTGAGATTCATCCAAGTTGTCAAAAGTTCATTCATTTTCATTGCTGATTTCATTGTATGGATCTATAGAATTGTATAGGATTTCATTGCATGAATGCACAACAGTTTATTTATTCATTTGTCCATTGTAGCAGACAGGTTATTTGGCCCCCAAAGACGTTCACATCCTAATCCCCAGAAACTGTGAATGTTATATAGCAAGCAGGAATTAAAGTTGCTAACCATCTGACCTTAAGGTGCAGAGTTATTATTTATTAGCTGGGGGGGGTGGGTGGGAACAATGCTATAAAGCTTCTTGAATGAAGAACAGTAAGGCTGAAGAGTCAGAACCAAGTGAACAGCCTTGTAAGAAAAACTCAGCCGGCCACTGCTGACTGAGAATGGAAGGGGACCATGAGCCAGAGAATGCAGGCAGCCTCTAGCAAGTGGAAAAATCAAGAACACTGGCTCATCCCTGTCGCCTCCAGAAAGGAACGCAATCCTGCCAGAACCTTGAGTTTCATCCAGCGAGATGTATTTCAGGCTTCTGAGCTGCTGAAATGTGAGATAACCAGCGAACATTTTTTCAAGCTACTGCGTTTGTGGTAACGTGTCACAGCGGCAACAGGAACTAGCACGCCACTGAAGGACATCAGATTATTTCCGATCTGGGGCGATTATGAATAGAGCGTGTGGAAGCCGCTTTGTATAGGGTTTTGTGTGAACGTAATATTTTATATCTTGGGTAAAACACCCAGGAGTGGGATTGCTGGGTCATATGACAAGTGCATGTTTGACTTCATGAGAAACTGCCAAGAGTGTTTCCAGAGTGACGTAGCACTTTTACACTCCCACCAGCAATATTTAAGTGTCCCAATTGCCCCACATCCTCACCAAGGGGGATCAAAATGATGTGTTTTAGTCATTCTCGTAGTGGTGCAGTGGTTTTAATTTGCATTTTTCTATTGGCGAATGATGTTCAGCATCTTTTCATGTACCTATCTGCAAACATTTATATCCTCTCTATTTCAGCCTTTGGCCGTTTAAAAAATTGGATTGTTCGTTTTCCTATTGTTGAGTTTTGAGAGTTTTTAAACATGTATTCTGGTTACAAGTCTTTTTGTTCAGTGTGTGGATTTCTCTAGCAGTTTTGTTAAGAATCAAATGACCTCATTTGCAAGGGTTTGTTTCTGGGCTTTCTCATAAATCTGCTCTATTGATCTGTAGTTCTATTCTTTCGTCAATACCATTCTGTTTTGATTTACTGTAGCTTCCTAGTAAGTCTTGAAATTGGGTTGTGTGATACCTCCAACTTACTCTTTTTTATCAGTGTTTTAAAGCTATTCTACTTCCCTTTTCTTTTCTTACACATATTTTGTATGCATCTACAAAAACATCCTGCTGGGATTTTGATTGTTATTGGTTAAGTCTGCAGATCATTTTAGGCATAATTGACTTCTGTACGATCTTTATTATTGCTCATTTACTTAAATGTTCTTCAAGTTCTCATATCAGCAATTTTTAGTTTTCATCATATGATTGCTGCATGTCAGATTATAATTCTTTTTTTAAAAAAATTCAATAGCTTTAGGGGCACAAATAATATCTGGTTATATGGATGTTTCCACAGTGGTGAAGAAATCTAGGCTTTAAGTGTACCCGTTACCCCCACTAGTGCACATTGTACACAATAGGTAATTTTTCTTTTTCTTTTCTTTTCTTTTCTTTTTTTTTTAGTTCGAGCCTCACTCCATTGCCCAGGCTAGAGTGCAGTGACATACTCATGGTCATCCCAACGTCAACCTGCTGGGCTCAGGCGATCCTTTGGCCTCAGCCTTCCAAGTAGCCAGAACTACAGACACACACTACCACGCCTGACTAATTTTTTGATTTATTGTAAAGATGAGGTCTTGCCAAGGTACCCAGGCTGTCGAACCTGTGGTCTCAGGCAACTCCCTCATCTCGGCCTCCCAAAGTGCTGGGATTACAAGCTTGAGCCAGTCCACCCTGCGACAGGTAATTTTTCATCCCTTACACCCTTCCTACCCTCCCTTCTGCATCTCCAATGTCCAAGTTGTTCTATATGCCTTCGCAGACCCATAGCTTAGCTCCACTTACAACTAAGAAGAGGCAGTATTTGATTTTCCATTCCTGCATTACTTCACTTAGGATAATGGCCTCCAACTAAGTCCAAGTTGTTACAAGATACATTATTTCATTATTTTGTATGGCTGAATAGTATACATAATGTGGTATATAATATAGATCACATTTCTGATCCACTGACACCACCTTTTCTGATCTGCTGATCGGTTGATGAGCATTTAGGTTAATTCTATATCTTTGCCATTGTGAATTGTGCTGTAATAAACAAGTGTCTTCTTTGTACAGTGGCCTCTTTTCCTGTGCATAGACACAAAGTAGTGAGATTGCTGAACTAAACTACTTTTAGTTCTCTGAGAAATCTCCATGCAGCTTTCCAAAGAAGTTTTACTAATTTACATTCCTGCCAACAGTGTATAAGCATTCCCTTTTCCCTGCATTCATGCCAATAGCCATTGTTTTTTGACTTTTAATAGTGACCTTCTGGCTGGGGTAAGGTGGTATCTCATTGTGGTTTTAATTTGCATTTCCCTGTTGGTTAGTGATGTTGAGCCTTTTTCATGTTTTTTGGCCATTTGTGTATCTTCTTTTTAGAGACGTTTCGTCATATTGTTTGCCTGCTTCTTCTTTTAAATTTTATTTTAAACAGGTGGGGTACAAGTCGGGATTAGGAACATAAGTCTTGCATGTGCAGGAGAAGTTTGTGCCTCCCACTGGTCCCCACTGCCCCTGGTTTGGTACGAGGTGCACTTTGGGGCATGTCCCTCATTCCTCCCTCCCTCCCCTGGAGGTGTTCTGTGACTGGCGATCCCTTTCTTGTGTTATTGTGACCAATGTTCAGGCCTCACTAACGAGTGAGAACGCAGGGTATTCAGTTCTTTGTTTCTGTGATATCGCTAAGAATGATTGTCTCCAACTCATCCAGCTTGCTGAAGGGTCCACGATTCTGTCTTTCTTTATGGCTGCATAATAGTCCGTCATCCACACATACTGCATTTTCTTTATTTAGTCTACTTTCAGTGGGCAGTTAGGGTTGATTCCCTGTCTTTGCTATTGTGAACAGTGTGGCAATAAACATGTATGTACAAGTGTCTTTGTAGAACGATGTGTGTTTCTCCAAGTATATTCTCAGGAGAGGGATTGCTGAGTCATATGGAAGGTCAATTTCTGGTTCCCTTAGATATCCACACACTATTTTCCATAGAGGCTGGTCTTGTTTGCATGACCACCAACAGTGCAGATGTGTGCCCTTTTCTCCACACCTGCACCAGCGTCTGTTGTTTTTTTATTTATTAATGATGGCAATCCTTACTGGAGACAGGTGGTACCTCAGTGTGGTTTTGATTTGCATTTCTCTGATGATGGGTGAGGCTGAGCATATTTTCATGTATCTGTTGGCTGCTCGTGTGTCTTCTTTTGAGAAGTGTCTATTCATGTCCTCTGCCCATTTTTTAATAGGACTGTTTTTTATCTTCCCTTCAGCTTGTTTGAGTTCCTTATAAAACATGACTGCTAGACCTTTGGCAGATACACAACTAGCAAATATTTTTTTCCCATTCTGTGGGCTGTCTCCCCACTCTCTTGATGGTTTCTTTGGCTGTGCAAAAGCTTTTCAGTTTGATGAGGTTCCACTTGTCTATCTTATCTTTTATGGTATTTTGGGGGATTTGATCAAGAATTCATTGTCTATTCCAAAGTTCCTAAGTGTGTCTTCTGCATTTTCTTCTAAGGTTCTCATAGTCTGAGATTTTACGTTTAGGTCTTTGATCCATTTAGAGTTGATTTTTGTATTTGGTAATAGGCAGGGGTCCTGTTTCATTCTTCCACATGTGGTCAGCCAGTTTTCCCAGCACCATTTGCTAATTAAGGTTTCCTCTCCCCAGTAGTTGTTATTGATGATTTGCCCCCTTCCTAATGAGGTTGTTTTTATTTTTCTTGCTGATTTCTTTGAGTTCCTTGTATATTCTGGATATTACTCCTTTGTTAGACGTATAGCTTGCAAATATTTCTTCTTAGTTTTCAGGTTGCCTATTTACTCTATTGATTATATTTTTTGCTATGCAGAAGCTTTTTGGTTTAACTAAGTATTTTCTTCTTTTTTTAGTTTGGGCACCCTTTATTTATTTATCTTGCCTGATTGCTCTGGCTAGGATTTCCAGTAATATGTTTAATAAATGTGGTAAAAGTGGGAATCCTTGTCTTGTTCTAGTTCTGAGGTAGAATGCTTATTTATTTTTGTTTTTGTTGCATTTGTTTTTGGGATCTTAGCCATAATTTTTAAAATATTTTTTATTTTAAAGGTGTGGGGTATAATTGAGATTAGGTATCCAAATGTTCATTATGCAGGTACCCTTGCTGAAAGATGTGCCCCTCCCTCTCCTGGCTGTTTCCCTCAGCTGCCAATCCCACCCTCCCTCCCCTGGCAGTTTCCCACTACTGCCAATCCCTTTCTTATAGTATTATGATAATTGTTTAAGGTCCGCTAGTGAGTGAGAACATATGATACTCTGTTCTTTATTTCCGTGATATAGATCACTGAGTATGATCAACTCTAAATCCATCCAAGCTGCTGCGAAGTTCAAATGTTTGTCCTTCTTTATGGCTGCATAGTATTCCATTGTGTATATGTACCATATTTTTTAAATCCAGTCCAGCTTCAGTGGGCAGTATGGTTGGTTCCATGTTTTTCGTAGCCATAAATTATTTATCTAGGCCAAAGAAAAGTCTTTCTAGGTTTTCTTCTAGAAATTTTATAGTTTTCAGGTCTTACATTTAAGTCTGAAATACACCTTGAGTTAATTTGTGTATATGGTGAGAGATAGGAATTCAATTTCATTCTTCTGCTTGTGACTATCCAGTTTTCCCCACTATTCGTTGAATAGGGAGTCCTTTCCCTAGTGTATGTTTGTGTCTGCTTTGTCAAAGATCAGTTGGTTGTAGGTATTTGGTCTTGTTTCTGAATTCTTGATTCTGTTTCATTTGCCCGTGTCTCAGTCCTTGTACCAGTACCATGATGTTTTGGTTACTATAGCCTTGTAATATAATTTGAAGTCAGGTAATGTGATGCCACCAGCTTTGTTCTTGTTACTTAGGATTGCCTTGACTTTTCTGGCTCTTTTTTGGTTCTATATAAATTAGGATTATTTTTTCTAATTGCATAAAAAAATGACATCAGTAGTTTGATAGGGAATGTGTTGAGTCTGTATATTATTTTTGGTAGTATGGTCATTTTAACAACGTTGATTCTGCCAAACCATGAGCATGGGATATTTCCCCATCTGTTTGTGTCCTCTACAGTTTCTTTAGTCAGTGTTTTGCAGTTCTCCTGTGGAGATCTTTCACTTCCTCGGTTGAATATATTCCTAAGCATTTTATTTTTTGGCAGCTATTGCATATGGAATTGAGTCATTGGTTTCATTCTCAGCTTTGTTATTATTGGTGTATAGCAGTGCTACTGATTAGTGTGTGCTGATTTTGTAAACTGAGACCTTACTGAATTCATTTATCATGTCCAGGAGTCTTTTGGAGGAGTCTTTAAGATTTCCTAGCTATAAGATTATATCATCAGCAAATAGAAATAGCTTGATTTCTTCTTTTCCAGTTTGGATATACTTTATTTATTTATCTTGCCTGATTGCTGGCTAAGACTTCCAGTAATATGTTGAATAAATGTGGTAAAAGTGGACATCCTTGCCTTGTTCTAGTTCTGAGGTGAAATGCTTTCAACTTTTCCCCATACAGTATGATTTTGGCTGTGGGATTGTCATATATGTATTTTATTATTTTGAGGTATTTTCCTTCTATTCCCATTATATTGAGGGTCTTTATCATGATGAGATGCTAGATTTTATTGATTACTTTTTATGCATTTGTTGAAATGATCATTTTTTAAAATCCTGTTTATGTGGTGGATCACAATTATTAGCTAGTGTAGGTTGAATCAGCCTTGTATCCCTGGGATGAAACCCACTTGATCATGGTAAATTATTTTTTTAATGTGCTATTGGATTTTATTTATTAGTATTTTGTTGTAGAGTTTTGCATCTATGTTTATTAGGGGTATTGGTCTGTAGTATTATTTTTCTGTTGTGTTTTTTCTGGCTTTAGTATCAACATGATACTGACTTCATAGACTAAATTAAGGACGATTCCTTCCTTCTCAATCTTATGGAATGCCTTCAGTAAGACGGTCCCAAATCTTCTTTAAAATCTGGTAGAATTTAGTTATGAATCCATCTTGTCTTGGGCTTTTTTGTTGTTTTGGGTAGATTTTTAATTACTGATTCAATCTTACTACTCATTATTGATCTGTTCAGAGTTTCTATTTCTTTCTGAGGCAAAGTGGGAGCTGTATGTTTCCATACATTTATTCATTTCCTCTAGATTTTCTAGTTTGTTTGTATAGAGATGTTTATAATAACCTCAGATGACCTTCTGTTTTGCAATAGTGTCAGTTGTAATGTCTCCATTTCCATTTCTGATTGAACTAATTTGAACCTTCTCTCTTCCTTTCTTAATCAATCTAGCTAGTGGTCTATTCAATTTTATCATTTTAAACATTTTGTATCACTGATTCTTAGTATTTTTGTTATTATTGTTTTAATTTTATTTTGTTCTTGCCTGATCTATGTTATTTCTTTTCTTCTGCTATCTTTGGGTTTTGTGTGTGTGTGTGTGCTTTCTATTTTCTTGAGATGTGACATTAGGTTGTCAATACGTGATCTTTATATCTTTTTTATGTAAGCCTCAAGCACTATATATTTTCTTCTGAGCACAGCTTTTGCTGTATTTCAGAGACTTTGATAATTTATGTTGCTGCTGTCATTAACTTTGAACATTTTAATTTCTATATTGATTCCATTATTGACCCAAAGATTGTTTATTAACTTTGAACAATTAATTTCCAGCTTGATTTTATTATTGACCCAAAGATCATTCAGAAACAGATTATGTAATTTCTATGTATTTGGTTTTGCGAGTTCCTCTTGAAATGAAACCTACTTCTGAGCAGGTGCTTCTGAGCAGGTGCTTGATAAGATTTCCTTTTTTGGGAACTAATTGAAACTCATTTTGTGGTCTATCATATGGTCTATCTTGGAAAATGTTCCATGCACTGATGAGAAGAATGTATATTCTGTAGTTTTGCAGTTGAATGTTCTGTAACTGTCAGCTGGCTCCATTTATTCTAGTGTTCAGGTTAATTCCAGTGTGTCTTTGTTCAACTTCTGCCTTGATGATCTGTCTGTTGCTGTTAGTGGAGTGTTGGACTCTCTCACTATTATTGTGTTGTTATCTAGCTCTTTTCTTAGGTCTCACAGAATTGGTTTTTTTTTAATTATAGAGATGTGGGGTACAAGTTAGGATTAGCTACACAAGTAGGCTGCATGTAGGTGAAATTTGGGATTCCCGCTGGTCCACACTTCCTCTGGTTTAGGACCAGGTTTGCTTTGTGTTGTTACATGCCCCTCCCCCATACCCGGCAGCGTCCAGCTACTGCTAATCCCTACCTTTCCTCCCTTGTGCTTATGTGATTAATGTTCAAGTCCCACTTATAAGTGAGAACATGTGGTATTAATTTCCTTGTTTCTGGGTTAGATCACTAAGTATGATCATCTCAACTCCATCCAATTTGCTGTGAATTCCATGATTTTGTCCTTCTTTATAGCTGTGTAATACTCTGTCATGTATATGTACCACATTTCTTTATCCAGTCCACTTTTGATAGGTAGTAGGCTTGGTTCCATACTTTTGCTATTTTTCATAGTGTGGCTATAAACATGTGTGTGCAGCTGTCTTTTTTGTAGAACTATTTATTTTCTTCTGGGCGTATTCCCAGAAGAGAGATTGCTGGATCATATAGAAGGTTATTTTTTAGTTCTTTTAGGAATCACCACACTGTTTTCCATAGCGACTGAACTAGCTTGCACTCCCACCAAGTGTAGATGTGTTGCCTCTTCTCCACACCCATGCCAGCATCTGTTGTTTTCTGATTTACTAATGATGGCCACCCATTCTACCCAAGGCAATCTACAGAATCAATGCATTACCCATCAAATTACCAACATCATTTTTCTCAGACCTGGAAACAATGATAGAGAAATTCAGATGGAAACAAAAAAGAGCATGAATAGCCAAAACAACCTTCAGCAAAAGCAGCAATGTGGGAGTTGTCACACTTCCAGACTTTAAACTTTACTACATGGCTACAGTAACCAAAACAACCTGGTATTGATACAAGAATAGGCATATAGGCCAATGGAACAAGACAGAGGTTCCAGAAGCAAAAACTCCATCTCTCAACCAATTCATCTTCAACAAAGCCACCAATAACAGCCATGGGAGAAAGGAGACCATATTTAGCAAATGGTGCTGGGAAAACTGACTAGCCATATGTGGAATTGGTTTTATAAAACTAGGAGCTCTGGTGTTAAGTGCACATTTTAATATATTTTAAATGTTATATCTTCTTGTTAGATTGATTTCTTTATCATTACATAATGGTTTTCTTTGTCTTTTCTCACTGTTGTTGATATAAAGTCTGTTTTATCAGATATAAGAATAACTACCTCTGCTCATTTTTGGTTTCCATTTGTGTGGAATATACTTTTCTACTCCTTTACCTTGAGTCTATGAAACTTTTGTGAGATAAGTGAGTCCCTTGAAGACAGAAGATATTTGAATTGTTTTTTAATCCATTCTGCAAATATATATCTTTTAATTAGGCATTTAGGTCATTTATATTTAAAGTTAGTAGTGATATGTGAGGTACTGTTCCAGTCATCGTGTTGCTTATTTACCTATTTGCTTTGTTTTTCCCATTGTGTTAATGATTTCTAAGTCCTGTGATGTTTAAATTTCCAAATTTTTCTACTGGTGCATTTTAATCATTTCAATCTTCTGGAAGTTGTTTGATTCAGTGTTTAAAACTCCTTTGAGCATTTTTAGTAGAGTTAATCTAGTGGTGTCAATTGGATCTACCTGTGTGTGTGCCACTTAGTGGTCAATTTGGTATCTAGGCAGACTCTTTATTGACTCATTTCTCAAAGTCGTTGACGTGCTAATAAAGATCAGATTTAGTGATGTTTTAAAATAACTATTCTATTATTATCTCAAATAGGTTTTCCAAACCTAGTTCTCTTTCTCAGGAATATCTATGATTCTTATGTTGGGACATTTTACATAATCTCACATTTCTTGGAGACTTTGTTGAGTTATTTTAATTTTTTTCTTTATTTTTGTCTAGTTGGGTTAATTAAAAAGTCTTGTCTTCAATTTCTAAAATATTTTTTCTATTTGATCCACTCTATTGTTAAAATTTTTACCGCATTTTGTAATTCCTTAAATGAAGTCTTTCTTTTCTAGTTCAGTTGTCATTATTTTTTTAAGTGTCAATCTCTTTGGTGAAATTTTCATTCATGTCCTGAAAACTTTTGTTTTTAATTTTTTTATGTTGATTTTCAACTTTCCTTGGATCTCATTGAACAGCTTTGTAATCAACCTTTTGAATTTTTTATCTGGAATTTTGAAGATTTCATTTTGGTTTGAATCTATTGCTGGAGAGTTAGTGTGGTCTTTAGGGGGAGTTGTAAAACTCTGCTTATTGCATATGTCCAGGATTACTTTTCTAGTTTCTTCTCATTTGGGTGGAATTTTTCTTTATTATTATTGTTACACTTATTTTTATTTGATTTTTTTCTCTTGGGGTTATTATTTTGATGTGGATAGTTTATAATCGTCTAGCGTTGGCTCCAAGTACTTTCAGTGACAAAGAATAT
This sequence comes from Carlito syrichta, assembly GCF_000164805.1. Classification (NCBI taxonomy): domain Eukaryota; kingdom Metazoa; phylum Chordata; class Mammalia; order Primates; family Tarsiidae; genus Carlito; species Carlito syrichta. The sequence continues at coordinate 32,235 of NW_007259850.1, forward strand.
CTATGATTTTTTTTTATTACAGACAGTCTTTGCACATTGTCTTTTTCAGATGTTTCTTGTTGCAGCAATTATTGGGTGTGTTTGTAGGATCACTGTCTCCTGTAGATCTAGAATGCCAGAGAACTCAAGATGCTTGGTCCTTGGTTGTGTGGTATGCCCTTTTCTCCCAGTATTTTTACTCTGGGTTGCACCATATAGTCTTCATGTCATTTGGAGGCACCCATGGGTGAGAACTCTAAGTTATATGCCATACCCCCGTGGCAGGCAAGTCTTCACCCTGATAGAGGCAGCTATACTAGGGTATTCTCCAAGGGGAGGGAGGGACCTACCTCAGTTCCACCACCAAACTGACAGGAAGGTGGTCCACCTTTCCATGATGCCCCTGTCCTGGTGTTCTGGAGCTTCAGATCAGGCATGTACCTTTGTCCATCCATAGGGATGTTGGTATTTCACTTAGAGACAGAAAGAGCTTCCACCCTTTGTGCAGATCTGAGCCCAAAGTGCACCTCTCCTGTGGGGATGCAGCTACCTTGTTGTGTTACAGAAAGGGTGTCAACAGGTGCACTCACACAGAACTCTTGCAAGAGAAGCGAACATCAGCAGTGATGAGTGAGTGGGTGTGGAGAGCGCGGCCTGAGCCAAGATGGCGCCCGGGACCTCTGCCAAGTCCCATGATTAGGCGCATGATATACTGCCGGGCCCTCCTTCACTGCGCACCGCGCAAGTGCAACGCTGCAGAGCCTATGAACTGCTGACACGCTGGTACGGGACTTGTGGGTGGAGACCAAGGGATATAAGTACGGGACAAGGGGGAAGAAGGGAAAAGAAGCTGGCATGGTGTAAAGGCTGAATAAACCGCTTTGAGAAGAACACGTTGTTGTTGCCTCCTTCCTGCTGGTCAGGGGTGAGCGACAAGTGGTGGCCCGTACGGGGACCTCAGCTGTTCAGAACTCATCGCGGACAGGGTGACTAGTCACAGGGTAAGTTCCCAGGTAAGTGGGACAGGCAAGGCTCTCGGTTGAGACAATAAGGTTCCCAGTTAACAGGGACAAGCTTACTTAGGACTATGGGTAACACCACATTGGCGTAGACGCTTCAACAGGCTCTCAAAAGCCTGCTGAAAGTAGAAGGGGCTGAAGCAATGAACACTATGAGAGAAGAGTGTTCTGAGCGGTCACAGGCAGGAGACACAGAGGCGGAAGGGCTGTGGGGGGGGGGGGAACTAGAGGAGCTCGTTGAAAAAATGAGTGCTATGGAAGTGCCTATACAGCCCTCGGTGCCAAGACCGCCTCCTTATCCTCCCCCGCAAGCGGAAGGACGCAGCCTCCACCCAGAGGCGTGGCAGCAATACAGGGCGCAGTGCTTTCCTGTGATTCGCCCAGGGGTTATTGATTCAGATTACACCGGGGAGGTCAAGGTAATGGTTTCATCCCCCCGAGGCATTTCGGCTATCTCACCAGGAGACAAGATAGCTCAATTACTCCTTCTGAGCAGCTTACATGAGAAATTTCCTGCGGAGAACAAAGAGCGGGGAGACAAGGGGTTTGGGTCTACGGGCGCCCCCCAGATTTTTTGCTCATTAGA
>NW_007259850.1:33838-36413 GCF_000164805.1 Carlito syrichta
TGCCTATACAGCCCTCGGCGCCGAGACCGCCTCCTTATCCTCCCCCGCAAGCGGAAGGACGCAGCCTCCACCCAGAGGCGTGGCAGCAATATGGGGCACAGTGCTTTCCTGTGTTTCAAAATCCAGCTGGAAACAGGTATCATGAGCCCCTGGATTGGAAGCTCATTTCAAGGCTGGCTGAATCTGTGCGTTCCTACGGGACCAGTGCCGCCTACGTTGTAACACAGCTAGAGAACTTGCACCGGTTCTGCCTCACCCCTAGTGATTGGCAGGGCTTGGCTCATGCTTGCCTGACCGCTGGCCAGTACCTGGATTAGAAGTCTATATTTATAGAGTATGCGGCTGAGCAGGCACTTGTTAATGCCCATAATGGACAGCCTGCCTGGGACCAAGACATGCTGTTGGGGCAGGGGAGGTTTGCGGCGGCACAGACTGGCTATCCACCCCAGGTGTATGAACAAATCAATAACTTGGGTACGATTCACCCAGGGGTTATTGATTCAGATTACACCGGGGAGGTCAAGGTAATGGTTTCATCCCCCCGAGGCATTTCGGCTATCTCACCAGGAGACAAGATAGCTCAATTACTCCTTCTGAGCAGCTTACATGAGAAATTTCCTGCGGAGAACAAAGAGCGGGGAGACAAGGGGTTTGGGTCTATGGGCGCCCCCCAGATTTTTTGCTCATTAGATCTCAGCACCAGACCGGTGCTCAGAGTCACAGTTAATGGTAAGCCCATAGTTGGTTTATTAGATACAGGTGCCGATCGTAGCATCGTTAGCACCACAGACTGGCCGCCGGGGTGGCCCACACAGCAGTCAGACCAAACCTTAACAGGCCTGGGGTACGCCCAGATGCCGCAGATTAGTTCTCGCTTGTTGCCATGGAAAGATGAAGAGGGCCAGCAACCCATTCGATTTGTGGTTACTGTGCGGCATAAATGGTAGCTGCACTGATATTGCCCCATTAACTATGTTAACTGGAGGGGCTTGGGGTAGTGCCTCGATATCATGGAATACATCAGGTACGTTTGAAACTACAGTCCAGGCAAGTACAAGTACAGGCCCCAATGTTACCTTTGGGCCAACGCCAGTGTGTGTTTGGCCCCCATTTTTGTTTATTGTTTGTAACGATACTGCTAGCAATAATAGTATCCAGCTTGCTTTTTGTAATTATTCCAGGTGCTGGAACGTGTCCACCCATCCTTTAGCTATAGTAACCCGGGTACCGCGTTTTGTGCCCTGGCCAGTAGAGGCCCCCTCAGCTATGGCTTTGTTTAGGCAAAAAAGGGATTTCGGAATTATCGCAGCTATTGTTAGCGCTATTGCCATTGCCACGGCAGCAGCAACCGCTGCGGCCATTTCTCTAACCACCACCATTCAAACGGCGGAGGCTGTTAACAACTTGTCTTCTGCTGTGGCCCAAGCCCTGGATACCCAGAGAAACATAGATAGCACCCTAAAGGCAGGCATTCTTATCTTAAATCAAAGGGTCGACCTTGTTCAAGAACAGGTTGATATTGCCCTGCAGTTAGCTCGTATTGGATGCCAATGGAGCTACCCTGGGCTCTGCGTTACTAATGTGCCTTTTAACAACTACAGCCACGCTGCGGCGCTATCCCGTAACCTTTCCAGCTATCTTACAGGTAATTGGTCAGAGAACTTTGATAAGCTGCTTGGAGAACTACGTACACCCATCGTAATCATCAATTCCACCCGAGTAGATACTAAGCTGGTTAAAGGACTCATGGGATGGGTCACCACAATTGCATCTATGTAAAGGAATGGGCAGGACTTGCGGGTCTTGGGATCTGTCTTGTACTTCTATGCCTTCCTTTTGTCCGGTGCATGTGTAATGCTCGGCAACAGCACAAGAAGGAGCAGGCCATCGTGGTGTAGGCTCTCGCAGCCATGGAGGCTGGTCGATCTCCCCAAGTGTGGATTGGACTGCTAGGGAAGTAGCCAAAGACGGGTAAGATCCCCTGGGAACGTTACCAACCTAAGACAGGGGACAGGCCAGCGCTGCTTGTATTCCCAATGACGGGTAAGGAACGTTTCCGCAAGGGACAACCTAAGACAGGCATTCTCTCGTTCATAAAACAAAAAAGGGGGAGATGTGGAGAGCGCGGCCTGAGCCAAGATGGCGCCCGGGACCTCTGCCAAGTCCCATGATTAGGCGCATGATATACCGCTGGGCCCTCCTTCACTGCACACCGTGCAAGTGCAACGCTGCAGAGCCAATAAACTGCTGACACGCTGGTACGGGACTTGTGGGTGGAGACCAAGGGATATAAGTACGGGACAACGGGGAAGAAGGAAGAAGAAGCTGGAAGAAGCTAGAAGAAGAAGAGAAGAAGCAAGAAGAAGAAAGAAGAAGCTGGCATGGCGTAAAGGCTGAATAAACCGCTTTGAGAAGAACACGTTGTTGTTGCCTCCTTCCTGCTGGTCAGGGGTGAGCGACAGCTGACCAGCTAGCTGAGTTGCTAGTTGACTAGTTAGCAACGTAACTAGCTGGTATGCTAGCTGACTTGACTAGCTAGCTAGCTATCTAGCAGATATACCTTGCTAGCAAACAA
>NW_007259850.1:36433-59704 GCF_000164805.1 Carlito syrichta
CATAAGACAGGGGACAGGCCAGCGCTGCTTGTATTTCCAATGACGGGTAAGGAACGTTTCCTCAAGGGACAACATAAGACAGGCATTTTGTTGTTAATAAAACAAAAAAGGGGGAGATGTGGAGAGCGCGGCCTGAGCCAAGATGGCGCCCGGGACCTCTGCCAAGTCCCATGATTGGCGCATGATATACTGTTGGGCCCTCCTTCACTGCGCACCACGCAAGTGCAACGCTGCAGAGCCTATGAACTGCTGACACGCTGGTACGGGACTTGTGGGTGGAGACCAAGGGATATAAGTACAGGACAATGGGGAAGAAGGGAAAAGAAGCTGGCATGGTGTAAAGGCTGAATAAACCGCTTTGAGAAGAACACGTTGTTGTTGCCTCCTTCCTGCTGGTCAGGGGTGAGCGACAAGTGGGAGAAGAAGTCCCCATCTCCAAGACTAAGTAGAAGAAAGGAGTTCAGATCTCGAAGACAATGCTTTTGAATTAAGCCAGTCATGATCACTGGGTTACTCAACTGCTGGGGCAGAACCACAACCTTCCTGCTCTGAGCCCAGCACTGTGTCTGTGCTTCTGCTCAAAGAAACTTTTCTCAGGCAGGGAGATCTGAAACACAGAGAAGGCTGCACTTTGATTTCTTTTTTTAGTTGGTGTCTCACTGTCACCCAGGCTGGAGTGCGATGGCATGATCACAGACACTGCAGCTTCGACCTGCTAGGCTCAGGCGACCCTTCCACCTCAGCTTTCCAAGTAAGTGGAGCACACCATCATGCCTGGACAATTTTTTGATTTGTTGTAGAGGTGAGATCTCACCAAGTTGCCCAGGCTAGTCTTAAATCCCTGGGTTTAGGCAGTCCTCTCACCTCCACCTCCTAAAGTGCTGAGATTACGGGCATGAGCCACTGAATCTGGTTTTTGTTTTGTTTTGTTTTGTCTCACAGGGTACTCCCTTGATGTGATGCACTTTCCCTTCCTCTGGAAATGGCACCCCATGAGGGCCCAACTCCTGTGAGTCCTGCAGCTGCTCTTCTGGGTCTAGCCATCCGATGGGGCTGTCACTAACCAGGTTCGTGCCAGGGAGTGTCTGCAAGGGAGCTGGTGATGCGAAGGTGCCAAGGTTGATGGCCCCTGTGCAAAACAAGGTTCCACAACGGGTGTGCATGCAGTATGAAACCTGCTACTGCAGCTTTGGTATAGGAGAAAAGGGAAGAGATCCTGTATAATCTGGTTGCCTAGGGAAGGCCCTCAATAAGTCCCTGAATTGCCGCCCACTCCCGCACTTGAGCTTATGAGGGTAGAGAAGTTCTCCTTTAGTTCGGGTACTAGAAGTCTGCCACAAAGTTTAGAGAGATTGAAAGCACTTCTGTCTATCCTTTCCATGGAATATTAAGTCTTTCAGGGTTTTATCTCTGCCAGCTTCTTGTTTCTTTCTTTTTTGCATGTGTCACAGAATCTTCCAGTGAACTCTCTGATGGGTTCCGGACTCTGTCCTTAATACTCCATTTGTGCTGTGATTATTTACCTGTAGTTTTGGTTATATCTTCTGAGAATTCATCTCCAGTGTTTCTAGAGGGCCCTCTGGAGAAGCTCTTTGATGCCTCAGGCTATGGGCTAGTCTGCAATATGTGCAGTGACATGGGGTTTGCTCATAACTCCTGAGAGGAGCAATGTTGGGCAGATCTGGGCCAGGCTGACCACTCCTGTGGTTTCCCAATCGCAGGTGTAAGCACCAGCTCTGATGGGGTGGTAGTGGAGTAGCATAGACTATGTAGGATTTACTTGGCTGTATGTGGCCTTAGTGTGTGGTTTTCTCAATTACCAGCCATAGCAGTGCTGTGCTGGGCACACGCACAATCCCAAGGACTCCTAAGTAGCCAAAGTGGGATGGGCAATGGTGTAAGCTATTATCTAGCAATGATTTTCTCCCTCCCAAGTATCATGTACTGTGGTATCAGTAGATGTTGAAATAAGTCATTCCCATTGGCCTCTGGTGATGCGGTGGTGCTTGCAGGAGAGAACCAGCCTCAGTGATGGCTGTGGGCTTTCTGCTTCGTTTATGTTACCCCAGGGATGTGCTCAGAAGGCCCAAGTGAAGGGCAGGACTGTGAGACTCCCCAACTTCTCTAGCGCTATTAAGCTACCAAGGCAGATGGGAGGGGAAAGTTGGTTGGGGAGGGCAAGGTCAGAGAGGTCAATGCTTCAGCTTCCCCACCTGTGTGTGCAAGTGGTGACTCTGGTAGAAATCAGGATGGAGTCCCCTGGCAGCTGGTGTAAATGTTCCAGGGGTGAACAGAGCTGATTTTCTTGCCCAAAAGAGTTCATGTGGGGAGAGAGGGTTGCGGGCAGCAGTGAGACCCACCCAGCTCCCACATCCTTGACACAGGCAGTCCACACTCGGAGCGTCAAACTGCACCAAGTCCCATGTCTTCCCACTGCAGCATGCCTGGACGGAAATAGCTGCTGCACCAGTACAATGTATTGTTGGGACAATATCTTCCCACTCTCTCCCTGACCCTTTGCAGCTAGGCTCTCAGAATGGCACAGCTGGAGATGCTTTGCATTGGATACCTGTAAGGCGCCATGTGAGTTCCAGCAATGTATTACTGGCCAATATCTAGGCAGTTTCCTATGTGGGGCTGGAGTCTTACAAGGCTTGAGAGATCATCAAAGTCCATGGCAGGAGCAAAGAGTCCCAGGGTTCCCCATGTTCAGGAGCTGTTCACAGATAGTCTATTCTGGCAACCTTGTTGACGAGGCTACTTGGCTGCAACATAGGATGTCTGATTTCTCATCTCTATTCTTTTTGTAGGACAGGTTGCTCCTCTGGTGAGTCCCAGGGTGTGTTCCCGGTCATCCCATTGGAGTATTAAGAAGCTCTCCTTGGCACTTCACCACCATCTTGAAGGCAGGGCAGCAAAGTGCTCCAACTTGCTCACCATGGGGCAACAGACCTGATCTCTGTGACTGGCGGATCAACTACTCAGGGGTTGATCATGACCCAGAGGGAATATCCAGAAAGCACAAACTGCAGAGGGACCTGATGAGTGCCAAGTCTCAGGTGCCCTACCCCCTACCCTGATCCACTGATCCAGTCATGGGACAAAGGGTGTGGCCAGAAAAGGATGAGGAAGAACTTCAAAGAGATTACTGGTGAGTCCAAGGCTGACCCAAACTCCCTCCTCCCCAGCAATCCTCTGAACATCAGACCCACACAGCTGGGCCATGACTGAGAGGGATAAACCCAGGTGGAGTCTGGATGTCAGTTGCAATAGGAGAACTCCATTCCAGGATAGGCCTGGCTGGGGCACCCCCCCCCCGGAGTACATACCTGGGGAAGAGACAGTCCCATACCTCGCCACCGGAGATCTCCCTGACCATACAAGAGTGGGAGTGGAGGACTGTAGCCCCACCCACCTCTACTGCCCCTCCTCTTTCTCTGCTCTGGACACTGGGGAAAGAGTGAAAGAGGTGGAAACTTTGCAGACGAGATCAGATTAGAGGAACAATTACAGAGCCTGCCACAAGAGCTCAGAAAGAAAAAACAAAACCTACAAGAGATGTACAGTTATATCAAGAGGCCGAACTTATGCCTGATTGGTATCCCAGAAGAAGAAAAGGAAATGGAGAACGCCTTGGAGCAAGTATTCCAGGAGGTAATCCAAGAAAACTTTCCCCATCTCACCAGAGATGTGACCAGCCAAGCACAAGAGATACAGAGAACCCCCACAAGACATCAGATGAGGAGACCAACCCCTAGACATGCACATCTCTTGTAGGCTTTGTTCTTTCTTTCTGAGTTTTCTTTCTATGTTTTTTACAGATCAGATTAATTCCATATTCTGGTCTTCAAGTTCTGAGATTCTTTCTTCAGTTAGATTCATTCTGCTTTCCAAGCTTATCATGGTTTTTTATTTCCTGGATGAAATTTTTTATTACCAAAGTCTCTGTTACAAGTTCTTTCAGTGTTACATCTTGTTTTTCTTGAGTCTTATTCACTCTTTCCATCCATTCCCTAATCCCTGTCGTATTCTGGGTCCAGTCATTGGTGACTTCCATTGTTTGGGCTCTGAGGTCTGATTTTTCAGGAGTTTTCTCTTTGTTACACTTGAAATTGCCAGTGGCTTCCTTTGGTTTTTCCTCACTTGTGAAAGATCTTTTGTTTTTCTCTTTAGTTCTGTTATTCAGTGTCAGTGAGAGAGGATTTCCTTTCTGATGTTTGCTCAGCCCTCTATTTTCCCCTGATCCAGGCTCTGGATTTGTTCTATTTTGAAATAGGACTGTGGGTGGGAAACTTTGCTGTCTCTTGTAGTTTTTGAAAGTCAATTAAGGTGGGGGATGGAACCCTACAATTCAGAAACTACTTGCAAATTGCAACGTTCACTGATTATGGTGTGTGTTCCCTGACACCCACTCCCCAACACCACACTATTTGATGATGAAAAGCAGAAACCAATGCAAAAAACAATTGATCACACAAAATATGGTGATGCATGCATGGGGATTTGGGGCTGGTTAGGTTGTTGACTGCTCTCTGTTTCTATCTACAACTTTCTTAGACACTATGTTATCATTACATGTCTCTTGTAAATGCTATGCCAGATATATGAAAAGAAAAAAGACACACTCAAAAGTCAGGATCATGGTAGCTAGCAAAATAAATCTGTGTCAGAATTTTTTTTTTTTTTAGACTAAATTCTAGATCTGACTTTTTCTTTCCTCTTAAGCAGCTGGTTATAAAGTCAGGTAAAATCATGATCCCACATCACTAATATCAAAAATATTGTCACCAGATAGACAATTCCTAGCGCTGGGCAACCTCTTGCTATTTGTTGGCATGCACTTGCATCTCATGGAATAATTTTTAGCCAGGAGGGGACACTGAGGATTAAGCTTTTTTCCTATCTCTTGCCAAATTGCTAAGGGGCCAGAGGAGACAGATTTTTATTAATCCTATACAGTATAGGTTACTTTCCAACCTGACTCTGGCCTAGCATCACATGACAGATAAAAAGGAAATAAAAATATTTTATGACCCTTCACAGCTATCTCTTGGGGAAGTTTCCATCTGCATAGAGTCCTCTTTCCTGAGGATCAACAGAGGAGCTAGATATTTGCTATTTATTCTCTCTCAGGGTTGTCATCTTTGAGGTTTCACCAACATGTCAAGAAATTTCTTCTCACCTCAATGGAGGCATTTTCTTTACTTGTCTCCAAATTCCTTAGACAGTGAGAAATCTTTGAATCCACCTATGACCAGCAAACTCCCATTCGGAGCTGTTCCACCTTCCTGAGCCAGGCCAATGTAAGTCTCATGTGTATTGATTTATGGCTTTTTGTAACTTCTGTCTTCCTAATAGGAATATAACCACACTGTAATCCAGCCACCTCAGGCACGCATTACCAGAACTTTTTGAGATGGTGTCTTGGGCCTAGGTCACTGACATTTAACTCAGAATAAACCTTCTTAAATATTTCACAGAGTTTGGCATTTTCATCAACAGTAGTCACCTAGAATCCATGACTGCTTCTTTGCTGTGTCCCAACATGGGATTCTTCCTTCAGATCGTGGTCCCATCATGCCACTTCTCATCTTAGGCACTTTGTGCCCTGGACTCAAGGACATCCCTCAGCTGTCCTCCATCTGAGATTTATCTGCTGTTTGCAGAAATTCCCTCGGTGAGCCCTTCTACTCTCAGGGAAATTCCCTCTGGTGGTTGTGCTATTCTTCCATTTCACCTAACTCAAAGCACCGGGCTCCAACCATTCCCCTCTGTGACAAGGAAGCTTCATTTTCCTCGTAATGAACTGTCTGCTTCCTATCAGGCAAGGGTGGAGGATGGGATGGTGGTGGCAGCCATGTGATAAGAAAAGCTCAGAATTCTTAGAAATCTAACAGTTTGCTGGAGTGGGAGCTTTCCACTTCCCTCTTCCCTGATGAATCAACAAGAACGGTGTAAAGTGAAAGAAAGCAAACACAGGCCACCAGCTAAGTTTATATCTTATCTCCCAGCTCTTGGGAGAGGTATTTCATTGTGGTCTCCAAGTCTAGCAATATCCAGAATTGGATTTTATGCCAAAGAATACACCATAGAAGCTTTCACAAAATAGCCAGTCTTGTTGGAAAAAGAAGTATCTCACACAAAGCGGACTCTTTCACCAAGTGTTTCAGGGAAGGGACTATTAGACCCATAATTAAGTCATAGCCCCAGTCCTCAAACAGCTTATATTAAGATATGCACTCAAGTCAGTCAACAGGCAGTGCAGTTTGGTGGGTGTCTGAATAAGTGGGGAAAGACAGCTATGTCTGCTCTGAGCTTGTAGGAATGCTATTCTGAAAACCATCCCAGAAGGGAAGTGCAGTTCCTCCAGCTGTTCTCAGAGAGTCACTTTGATAGAATGACTGCTTTGTGATCTAGAGACAATCTGCCTGTGAGACTTTGCATTTACATTTTTCACTGAGTAACGTGACAGATGCTTCCCACAGTCTGAGAAGACAAACATGCAGCTGACCAAGAGGCAAGGAAATCCAGGCTTGGCCTTGTCTTCTAAATAGGTGGAGGTTTTTGGGGCAGGGGAGAGTGACATGCTGGTTAAAGGACACAAAATTTCAGTTAGATAGGAGGAATCAAGAGATCGGTTGCACAACACAGTGACTACAGTTAATAACGATGTATTGCATTCTTGAAAATTGCTGAGAGTGGATCTTATGTGTTCTCACTGACAAAAAAATAAGTTTGCCAAGCAATACCCATGTTATTTAGCTCAATTTAGCCATTCTACATATTTCAAAGCAGCATGTTGTATAAATAAATATATACAATTTTTATTTGTCAGTTTAAAAATTAAAATTAATCATTTTTTAAAAGAGAAAAATAGACATGATTTTGTTTCATCCCAGCTAGTCCTCTGAGGTGCTTACAAGCTGTAAGGTAAAAGAGATCCAGGAACACTGGAAGGAAGAGGATGCCTTGTTCCTTTTGAGAGGTGGTCTGATGCTCCTCCACTTAGCTGTGTCATCTTGAGCTGCTTAATACTCCATTGTGTGTATACATACCACATTTTCTTTATCCACGTCACTTTCAGTGGACAGTAGGATGGACTTCATGTTTTTACTATTGTGAACGGTGTGGCAGTGAACATGCGAGTGCAAATGTCTTTTTTTTTTGAGTTGGAGTCTCACTCTGTCGCTCAGACTGGAGTGCAGTGGCTGTTCCCAGTCACCGCAGCCTTGACCTGTTGGGCTCTGGCAATCCTTCCGAGTAGCTGGAATTACAGGCACGCTCTACCACGCCCAGCTGATTTTTTTATTTATTGTAAAGATGAGGTCTCGCTGCCCAGGAGGGTATCGAACCCGCGGGCTCAGGCAATCCACTCACCTCAGCCTCCCAAAGGTACAGGATTACAGGCTGAGCCACCAAGCCCGGCACAAATGTCTTTTTTGTAGAATGACTTGCGTTCCTTCACGTATATTCCCAGGAGGGTGATTGCTGGGTAATATGAAAAATCAACATTTAGATCTTTAAAAAAATTGCCACACTGTTTTCCATCGAGGTTGTACTATTTGCATTCCCACCAACAGTGTAGAAGCATTCCTTTTTCTCTGCACCAGTGCCAGCACCTGTTGTTTTTTGATTTATTGATGATGGCCATCCTTAATAGTGTTGGTGGCATCTCAATGTGGTTTTGATTTTCATTTCTCTGATGATTAGTGAAGCTGAGCATTTTTTCATGTATCTGTTGTCTGTTCATATGTCTTCTTTCTTTAGAGAAGTGACTATTCATGTCTTTTGCACACTTTTTTTAAATAGCGATTTTTGGTTTTTTTCTTTCAGCTCATTTGAGTTCCTTGTAGATCCTGGATCTTAGGCCACTGTCACACATACAGTTGGCAAATGTTTTTTCCTATTTATTCACTCTCTTGACGGTTTCTTTTGCTCTGCGAAAGTTTTTCAGTTTGATGAGGTCCCACTTGTCTGTCTTATCTCCTACGGCATATGCATTTGGGGTTATGACCAGCAATTGGTGGCCTATTCCAATGTGCACAAGGGCATCTCTTACATTTTCTAAGATTCCTAAAGTTTAAGGTTTTTCATTTAGGTCTTTGACCTGTTTAGAGTTGGTTTTGAGTGCAGTGAGAGGTCGGGATCCTGCAGGCCAGTCAATCACTATTGCCGTGCCTCTTCAGAAGAAAAAGTCTTGGCAGGTCCCTTCTTAACAGTGTTGCTTAGTGATTACGTTGGTTGCCACACAAAAATGCATTTGGTGCATTGCTTAGCCCAGAGTAATGGCTTGGTGAATGCCAACTATTCTTATTCTGGTCTTTTCCTCTTCAAGAATGTCTCTAAAGAATAAGCAATCCTCTCACAGAAGCAAAGATCTGAGTATCACATGTTTTCACTCATATAGTGGACATTGAACATCCATCGTAATACTATAAAAAAAGGACTGACAGTGGTGGGAAACTATGGGGGGAGGGGAAGGAAGGTGGGATTAATGGTAGTCAATATCTGTTTGGGGATGGGGAGACACCCCTTATCAACAAGGGTGCCTGAACAAAGCATATTTGTATACCTAACCCTTAACTGTACCCCACAATATCAAAATAAAAAATATTGATATATATATAAAAAAAGAATAAGCAATCTGTACTGGGCTCACAGGCCATCCTCTGATACTTAAAACACTAGGGAATGAATGAGGCGACACTTGGAAGTTTAAAGAGGAGATAACTCCAAGACATGTTAAAAATAGTGTTGCTTTACACAGAAAGCATGAAGCATATGGAACTCACTGTTCCAGGAGATTGTGTCAGCCAAAATGTCAGCTGACGTAAGGAGAGATGAAATAAAACTCTGAAGGGAGGACTTGCAGCTAGGGCATGCCGCACTTCTGAGGGCACCAGATGCAGCTGCCGTTTCCATATCACCCCCTTGGTTCCACAGCTAGAGAGATGAGGCTGAATTGCACATGAGCTGGTCTTTGGCAGAAATCTGTTTGGATAGAGCTTAAAGAGGTGGGTGGTTTCGTGGCTAAAGCATTCTAGAACTCATAGCTGGAAGCTGTTTGACCTCTTCCACACCTGCCTTCCCAGAGAGAGTGCTGCGTTTATTTTTAATTTTACTTTTTAAACCCACAAATAGTAATTGTACGTACCCATGGAGGTGCATAATGATGCTTTGATTCATATAATCTATAGTGATCAGATCAGGGTGGTTAGCAGATCTATCATCTCAAACAATTATCATTTCTTTGTGTTGGGAACATGCAGTATCTTCCGTTCAGCTATTTGGATCTCTATAAAATGTCATTGCTGACTATAGTCGTCCTACAGCACCACAGAACACAGAACTTATTCCTCCCATCGAGCTATTGCCCCAAACTCTTAGATCCACCCCTGGCACCAAGTAGTGAAAGGAGCCTTTTTCAGGAGTTTGGGGGCTGATAGCAATGTTCTAATGGTCTACCACACAGCTATCCTAATTCTTCCTTGCTGGCATGGTCTTGAATTTGTTTCAGTCTCGGGGCACCTACACCCAGGGCTTACATTGTGATTGGTCTTAGCAATTGTGTTTGTTCCACTTTCCAGTGACTGGTTAAGTTGTAGTCTCATGACCCAGTTCTGGCCAAAGGAATAGGAGAAATTCAGCTGGAAAACTTTTGGAAAAGATTTTTTGCTCATGTTAACAACAACAAAAAGACATTCAAGGAAAAGTTCTTTTATTCCTTCCTACTTTCAGCACTATCGTGTGAGATATGACTTGTGAGCTACTGCAGCCTTCTTGCAGCTACAAGAGAAACTGAAGAGATGTTCAACCAGAGTTCTGACATGGGTGAGCTACTGAGACAACCTCAGGACAATCTACTTCCAGATTTTGTATATGAGATTACTAACTAATCCCTATTGTTAAAGATATCTTTAGTTGGGTAATCTGTCCCTGGCAGCCACAAGCATCAGAATGGGCATAGTCACCGTGCATGTTTTGTTCACCAACGTCACCTAGTTCAGTGGTTGGCATATGACTGGAGGAGCTCAATAATTGTGTCTTGAAAGAGTGACTGACAGAACTGTGCAGTGTTATCACTGAGTTTACTCTGACTGTACCGTGGTTCTAGTAGAGAGGTTCTAGATGGATCTCAGAAGGCAATCTGATCCCTTGCCGGGGTTACCTGACTGGAGTCCCAGCACCTGTCCAGTAGGCTTTCTCTTGCCCTGCCCAGTTCTTTCAGGGCTGAGCCTATGCACCCAGTCCGCCATGCCTCTATCTCTCCCTGAGACTCGCCTCTACCCAGACTGCAAAAGGAGACCCGCATCCATAGCTCCTGTTGCTGAGTTCCTCTTGGAGAGAAACTGTGTGTTACCCTCTGCTGAGCTGCCCAGTCATAGATCACCTAACGAGATTACCATGTTTTACCCCCCTGTCTCCAGAGACTGTATTTCACCGGTGTGACTGGAGCCACACTCCCCTCCCCAGCCCAGGCTGTGTCTCGTCCAGGTCTCCAAGTGCCTAGGAATGCTCCTAGGAGTGGCAACTTGCTCCCAGCACCCGGGCCCTCCTCGTCTGGTTTGGCCCGTTATGCACATCCTATGTTCTGGAATGAAGTCTTTCCTCCTGATATACTAAGAAGCCATTTCTGTCTTCTTGTCATCATTTGACAGAGTTTGTTCAGATGATAATGAACAATGACAACAGCTGCATCCTTTACAGACTGCAATCTGCAATTGTGACATGTCAAGCAGAAGCTGAGCTATAAGAGAACCAAGACTATTATCAAAGCTCACTTCTAAAGAAAGTGCTTAAGGATTTTTGAAAACTCTGTACACGGGCATTTTAATCTCACTGTTTATAAAATCAAATAAAATTAACTAATTTCAATCTTGATAAAATTCTTGAGAATTAGAAATAGAGAAATTGTTTAGTAAATTATAGAATTACATGACTAGCCAAAATTAAAACCTACTTAAATGCCTATTGCCAGTATAATGGTAACTCAACAGTGGTGTATTTATACAACAGACAATGTATCAATGAGTAAATGATCTTCAACCATGTGAATGAATTTCAAAACATAATGCAGAGTTAAAGAAGTCAAATGCATATAAAATGTATAATTCAATTTATTTAGAATTCAAAAGCAAATACATTTAATATATGGTTATTATAAGTCAGGATGGTGGTTACCCTTGTGGGAGTTGGGGGCTGTACCAGGATCATAAGAAGCACTTTTGAGATTATGGTCATGTTCTGCATTTTGATCTGGGGGCTAGTTACACATGTTCAGTTTGCAATAAATTCAATAAGCTGTGAACATATGACATGAGCACTTTTCTATCATTTGTCTTTCTATATACATTATACTTATAATATAAAGTTAAAAATAATTACATGTCCATGGAAGCGAGCCTGGATCAGAAAGCGAGCAAAGATCCACAGAATTTAGTGTCAAAAATGAGGTCCCTCATTTAACAGAGGGGAATAAATACTTTGTGATCAGAAAGTCCAGTGAATTGTTACAAGTCATTTCCATGAGCCAATGGTCAAGCGAGACATGACAGCCATGTCTGATTCTAGCCTAAGGCTCTTTCATTGAGTTGGCATAAAGTAACTCAGATTTTGACCCAAAATTTTAGTGATCTGTTTCCTTCTGTGAATATTTATTTATTTATTTATTTTTGCTGAATTTATTTGGGGTAAGAATTTTGTTAGAAATGTTTAGGCATAGTTGTCTCTAACAGACACTTTTGTTTCTTAGGGGGTTTATGGGAAGCAACACAGAGAAGCAGAGCTGGAAGTTTCACAAGTTCCCACTCCCAGAAATCCCTCTCCTTGTTTTAATGTTCTGCTGTCATAATCTGGAAGTTCTTATTGATTTTCAAACAATGGGCCCAGAATTTTCATTTTGCACTGAATTCCACAAAATATATGGCTAGCCCTGCAAATAAATGTTATTTTCTGTCACAAAGGAAGTATGCAAGTCAAATATTTGTAATAAAATCTACTTGAAATGGAACAGGAGAATTTGTGATTTAAAAGTAAATCTTATATGATAATAACAAATAAGTTTTATGTAAAGAATAATCTCCTAGTTTATTATTTTTTCATGAAAGTTCAGCACCTCTAGTTGACTTAAAAGCAAGAGATCAAATGGAAAGTGAACTAATAAATAAGAATCCCTGAAGAGTGGAATTTAAGAGACGAAAAGGTATCTGAGAGATAATCTCATTCATCCCTCTATTTTGCAGATGGACAAAATGAGGTCTAAGGCAGGGAATGATATACATAGGAATTGACTCAACTATGTAGGTAGAAGCCAGTGAAACTTGATCAACATAGTACACTATTTGAAGACTCAGTGATATTTGGAAATTTCTGACATGGTTTCTAGACCATTTCTTTTTGCCATGTCCCCCAAAAAGCCCCCTATTCAGGCCAAAACATTAACTTTGTTTTATGCAGAATCATTTGCTGGAAAGAAAGCACACAGGGACATTAATTGCATTTTGTGTAAAAGAATTACCTTAATGGAATGTCTGCCACACACAAGGTTCACTCGGAAACAGAAATGGCTGTCAGAATGGTTTTGCCTCACAGTTTGTTGGCATCAATCTGACCCAACTCAGTGTCTTCCAGATGCAGATATCAGCACCAAAGACAATGGCATGTACCTGAATGGGCGCAGAATTTGCATCTCAACCAACCTCTGGCTGTCTTCACTGAAAAGATTTAGGTAGCTGGGTCATAGCTGCTCTCTGCTTTAGGTCAATGGCCTTTCTGCAGCCAGAAAAAAAACCACGAATCAATTGACGTTTTCAAGTAACTAATATGGGTCAGGAGTTCTGCTGGGTGACAGAGACGTGAGGATATTCCTCTGTTGTCAGGGAGTCCACAGCCTGACTGGGGAGGCTGATGCAGTTAGAATTCAAGACAGTGAGTGCTGCAGTACAGATATGCAAATAGCAGTGGGATAGCAGGGTTACCTGGTGGAGCCTGGCAGGTGAGTGGGGAGCAAAGTAGTGCTTCAAGCAGGAAGCGAGTCTTAAAGAATGAGTAGCAGTTAACCCAATGAAGGGCCCAGGAGGGAAAGGACGTGACAGGTGGGGCAAAGACCTCCAGGAGAGAGTGAGAACCAAGCCAGCAAAGGGTTTTGAACAAGAAGGGATTGGTGTTCCAGAAAGATTGCTGTGGCCACTGGTTAGGAGAAAGTGGAGGGGAAGATGACAATCAGTGGTCCAGGGAAGCAACGATGGGAGCCTGACCTACAATGCCCTTCTCGTTCCTTATCAGAGAAAGAGTCTGGGAACATGAGGAGGTGAAGGCATTAGGACTAGTCATCTCTAGGTGTAGAGACTGAGATGAACAAAGAGTCTCTGTTTCACATGCAAGGTGATGTGGGTACAGTGGTGCCACTGGTTGACACAGGCATGGAAGGAGGATTCGATATAAAGGGAAAGACAAGGAATTCTTGGACACACTGAGTTTGAAGGGCCTGTTGAACATTTAGATGGGCAACTTTCACCATTTCAAGCAGAAGCTTTGAGCTTTTCCTTCATTGCCTAAATATGTGTTTGTGGTAGTCGAGCAAGTGAGTTCAAGGCTAACGTGTGTAAATAATATGCAGTAGGATGAATTTTCATTTCAAGTCAACATGCATTCATGAGGTACTCATAAAGCTGTTTAAGGCAACGAGTGGGGAAGTTAGAATACTACAATTTTGTTGCTTCTTTTTTGAACCATAATAATCACATTCCACACCAAGCAATTGCAACTCAGGGAGATCAAATGATTCTCCCAAGTCTCCAGCAATTAACTGGAGAACCTGGCCTGTTGCCTGGTGCTCCATCCTCCCACCCTGTGGTTCTTCATGAGGGATTCACGAAGAGTGCAATTCACAGTCTGAAGTGTGCTGTGGCATATTTCCCATCGGAGGCTCTCATTTCTTTTTTTTTTTTTTTGAGTTGGAGTCTCACTCTGTCGCTCAGACTGGAGCGCAGTGGCTGCTCCTGGCCACTGCAGCCTCGACCTGCTGGGCTCCAGCAATCCTTCCGCCTCAGCCTTCCAGGCTCTCATTTCAAAGGAGAAATCTGGAAGACTTCCAGGCTCCACTTTTGCCTGCTGCCTAATCAAGGCTTTAATTCTTTCCTTGACTTGGGTCTCAGCTTCATCCCGTGTGTGCTTTAAAGTTTCCCTGAAAAGAGCCCTTAAAAAAGCCCCCAGCTGCCAGCAGATTCTCTGATTGCCACTGAGATGAGAAGCCTGCCGACCACCATCCTGTATGGTGGTCTCTTTCCCTTCATTCACTCTCAGGATCAGCGGGCACTGGAGCTGTCAGAAGCACAGGGAGGGCAGGGCAAGGAAGCCCTGGATTGACTTTCCTGCCCAACTGCATTTTTCAGAAGGAGACATATTATGATCAAGTCAGGCAGGTGCTTAGCATCTACTGGGAGGGTCTCTGAAGCAGCATTAGGAAAGAGTTTTGAATAACTCTGCCCAGGCCTTTCAAATCACACTCCATCCTAAATTCTAAAAAGAAAAAAGAAAAAACCAAAACAACAGCAACAAAAAATCAAAGACTTCCTCAATTGTCAGGATATTTGCTACTGCAAAAAGCCTAGATAATTAATTAAATCTGTGACTGGGAAGATATAGATAAATGCCTGAAACTTTTTAAAAAGTTTATGAAACATAGAAGCTCACAAATCACCAAAACAACCCTCAGCAAAAACAAACAAAAAACAAAGTGGGAGGCATAACACTTCCAGACTTTAAGCTTTATTATAAAGCTACAATAATCAAAACAGCCTGGTATTGGTACAAAAATAAGCAAATAGGCCAATGGAGCAGGATAGAGATTCCAGAAGCAAAACATCAATTTCTCAACCAACTCATCTTCAGCAAAGTCTCTACCACTGGAGAGAGGAGAACCTATTCAGTAAATGGTGCTGGGAAAACTGGCTGATCATATGCAGAAGATTGAAACAGGACTCCTACCTATCCTCATACACAAAAATTAACTCTAAATGGATCACATACCTAAATGTAAAACCTCAAACTGTAAGAACCTTAGAAAACACAGGATATTTACTACCGTTAAGTGATACTGTTAGATTGTATGCAGTATATTTTGTGTGTGTTTATATAGATGGTATGTGTCTGGATCCCTGTAGACAGATGGATGGATGATAGACAAGTGCCACTTTTCATATAGAATCACAGAATAGTTTTGGTTGCTTTTTAAATAAAATACTTTGTAGTTATTGCATATAATTTTGAAAATGTTGACATGCATCAAGATAAAAATATCACCTTTATGAGTGAAAAAAGAAAACACAGGAGACACCCTTATGGAAATTGGATCTGGCAACCAATTACTGAACAAAATCCAAAGTGCCCATGCCATAAGAGATAAGATAGGCAAGTGAGACCTCATCAAACTGACAAGTTTCTGCAAAGCAAAAGAAACCATCAAGGGAGTGAGGAGACAGCCCAAAGACTGGGAAGAAGTATTTGCCAACTGTATATCTGACAAAGGCCTAATATCTAGGATCTATAAGGAACTCAAACATGATGAAAAGAAAAAAAAACAAACAGCCCCATTACAAAGTGGGCAAAAGACATGAATAGACACTTCTCAAAAGAAGACATAGGAGCAGCCAACAGATACATGAAAAAATGCTCAGCCTCACTAGTCATCAAATAAATGCAAATTAAGACCACACTGAGATACCACCTAACTCCTGTCGGGATGGCCATCATGAATAACTCAAAAACAGCAGATGCTGGAAAGGATGTGGTGAAAGGGAACACTTATACACTGTTGGTGGGAGTGTAAACTGGTACAACCTCTGTAGAAACCAGTGTGGAGATTCCTAAAAGATCTAAAAATTGACCCCACAATCCCCCTACTGGGAATATACCCAGAGGAACTCAAATCACTCTATGAAAAAGATTCCTGCATATGCATGTTTATTGCAGCACTATTTTCAATAGTAAAAACATAGCACCGACCCTGCTGCCTATCAAAAGAGGACTGGATAAAAAAATGTGGCACATATACATGATGGAATATTATGCAGCCATAAAGAAGGACAAAATTATGAACTTCACATCAACTTGGGTGGACTTAGCTGTAATACTGAGTGATCTATCACAGAAACAAAGAACCGAGTATCACCTGGTCTCACTCATAAGCCGAACTTGAATAACTATTGTAATACTATGAGACAGAGATTGGCAGTAGAACTTGCTGGGGAGAGCACACCTCATCAACAAGGGTACCTGCATAGTGAACATTTATATACCTAACCTTGAATTGTACCCCACATATTTAAAATAAAAAAAATATTTTAAATATTTAAAATAAAATGCAAAATATTATGTGTAATTGTATATTTGATGATTATTACAGCCAAGACTTCACTTCATCTCAAATGTATACTTGTCAGGGTCTCCTTAGACCACCCATGTGTATTGTCATGCCCAAATTATAGAAATTAGCACAGAAAAAGATGGCACACAAAAGACCAACACATACATTTAAAAAGTTTTCAACATCGCTAATCATCAGAGAAGAGCAAATTAAAGCTAAAATGGAATTGTCTCACCCCAGTTAATATGACTTTTATCCAAAAGACAGGCAATAACAGATGTTAGTATGGATGTGGAGTAAGGGAAACTCTTATACACTGTTAGTGGGAATGTAAATTAGTACAGTCATTGTAAATAACCGTATGGTGTTTTCTCAAAAAACTAAAAATAGAACTACCATATGATCCAGGAATCCCCCTGCTGGGTGTATATCCAAAAGAAAGAAAACCAGGACATTGAAGAGATAGCTGCACTTCCATGTGTATTTCTGCACTACTCTAAGATGTGTAATCAACCCAAGTGTCCATCAACAGATGAAAGGATGAGGAAAATGTGGTGCATATACGCATGGAATATTATTCAGTCATACAAAAGCACAAAACCTTATTAAATGCAACAACATGGATGTAACTGGAGGGCATTGTGTTAGGTGAAATAAGTCAGGCACAGAAAGACAAATATCACATATTCTCACTAATATGTAGGAGCTAAATAATATATTAAACTCATGGAGATAGAGATAGAATGGTGGTTACCAGAGCTGGGAAGGGTAAATGAGGGTAGATAATGAGAGGATGGTTAATGGACATGAAAAACATAGTACAGAGAAGAAATAAAATCTAGTATTCCACAGAATAATAGGAAGACTATAGTTCGTTGTATATTTCAAAATAGCTAATAGAATAGAATTGAAATGTTCCTAACACCAAAAAAAGATAAATTATTGAAGTGATGGTTACTCCGATGACCCTCATTTGATCATTTCACATTGTATGCTTATATCAAAATATCATATGTCCCCTATCAATATTACAACTAGTATGCATCCATAATAACTGAAAATTAAAAAATTATGAGAAGAATTTGGAGAACTAGCTAGAGTATTTGAAATCAGGAGATTTTCTAACAAAAGCTGTAACAACAAGTCCTTTATCTATAGTACACAAATACATTAAAATGTAATAAGACCACTTATTTGCTTGCCGGTATAAACATACCAAAGTGTACACATTTGGAATAGTCATGGTGAAAGGTGATGATGCTTAAGTCACTTAAGCCAGTGATGCTATCTGCTGGTTTTTGAAAGTGCCTGTGAAACATCTCTTTCAGAATCGCCTACAAAGCTGGATTAGAAGCTCCCCAAGAATGCAGACTCATCACTCAAACTGAGACCTGGTTTGTGACCCCACACAGCGTTTCCCAGTTTGATCACTCAACCTACTCAGTAGACTTTGCTCCAAATGGCTTATAACTGTATTGAAAACTCATGTCCTCCCGGCTTCCCAGGATACATGCTGTCAGAGTCATCTTCCTAAAGCACACCTCAAGTCATGTGCTTCAGTGGCTCTCAACTGCATAGAGAATTAAGCCCCAACTTCTCAGCCTGATTTTCAAGACTGTACTGTATGCAGCCCCACTCACCTCTCCAGTTCTATCTCCCACCAATAAGTAGTCTCCCCTGAATACACCTTTCCTTTTCTACCTACGTATGGAAGATACCACTCACTGAGCCTTTATGACACCTCGTGTAAAAATTAGGTATCTTTGCATAATATCTCATTTCATTCCTATAGGTTTTGTAGGATAAATATTATTTCTATAGCACAGGTAATAACAATGATAGTGAACACTACAATGCTTCTGATGTACTAAGCCATTGAAATATAATGAATCCAACCTATGCAATTTATATCCTTATTGACCACATTAAAAAATGAAAAGAAACAGGTTAAATCAATTTCAATAGGTGGGTTCCTGTAAGATGGCAATGGCATAGGTGGAATTGTGAGATTCTCTGACTATGAGTTCCCAAAAAGACTCTTACTTTCCTTCTCCCACCCCCCTGCCCACTGTCAGCCACACTGGTCCAAGGCCCGGGGACCCTCGGTTCCATGCAGGGCTGGATATTGCGGCCCCCAGCTGCTGTTGCTCCACTAGATGTGGCCCCCACCCACCACATGGGAATCTTGGCTCCCTCTCTGGCTACATCGTCTCACCCAGCACCAAGCCGCCGGTCACCCAGGAAGGTTCTAGGTGCCCGCCCCTCAGAGACTCAGCTCCATTTCTGGCTGAAGTACCCTGAGAGGGGCCCAAAGCCACTCTCACTGCTCACCACCTGCCCTTTTGAGCTTTGGAGCTCTGGGTCCACCCTGGCTGAAGCACCCAGCATACGACCCCATGCTTGTGTAAGGGAACAGCATATCTTAAGGAGGTGCTAATCGGCCGCTCTCAGCTCCAGAGGAGGGAACTCCCAACTCCCTCCTCCACCCCAGCCTGCTGGTGGCACACCGGGTCCAGCGCCCAGCTGTGCAGCTGATCCCCGGTGCCTCGCATGCCAACACTACCCATCATAGTGGATCACCCAGGGACCCAGACAAATGAGTGGAGAGAAAGGATCTGCAAAAGAGGAGTTGCCCACCTTGGCCATTTTCCAGGCAGAGATTTGCATTGCTCCACCCCCCTACAAGCAGCCTCCACCTCGATTTCTAAGGTAACATCACTAAACAGGAGACAAATCCCTCCCCAGGCTGAATCAGATGCAGGCAACTCAGTGCCGCAGACCTCTAAGGCAGCAGGCTAAAAGAAGAAACCCAAGCTGCAAGTAAATCTAGCTGTCTGCAATGAAAGCAAAGGGAAGAGGCTGGAGATCAGAGCTGAAGAGATTTTAGACACTCAGGAAAGATTTCAGAGCAAGTCTTATTTTGACTTTTAATTTTATCATTTTGACTGTTTTGCTCCTTTTGTTTGCTTTTTGACTTAGACTATCTGTTTGTGTTGGGGAAAATGCATCAAAGGCATGATTTTATTGGACTGTCTTTGTGTGGTTACCGGTATGCTTTAGGGAATTTTCCTTGAGTGTCTTTTTCACTTCTCTCTGGTCTTGTGTCTCTTTTTCACCTGTTGGTATATATGTCTGTTTTTCCTCTCACTCTTCTCTCTTTCTAACTTCCTACTGACCCCCCTTCCTCTGTCATTTTCCTCTTTCATACCTCCTTTTGTTCCAGGGACCAAACCTACATCCCACTGCACAGACAGATTGCAAGGCAGTGGGAAATAGGTTCCAGTGTGCTCATACACCTGTTGGTGGATTCTGGAATCAGCATATAGATTCTAAATCACAGCTTCCCCCTCAATTAAACCTCAAAACTGCAAAGAATACAGCCCGCAGCCCACACTCCAGTCTCAAAAGTGCACAAAGCCAGAGAAACCTCATAAGGAAGAACAGGAGATTGCACAAGCGAAGCAAAGGCAACCCCAACTTCCCTGAAAAACAGAATTAAAGAAGGGGAGGGAAAGGGGGAGAGAGAAAAAAATCTACAAAATGAAGAAAAACCAAAAGAAGAATATGGGTCTCTCCCAGACCCCTGGGAGGGCAGACACTGAGAAAACTGACTTTGGAATGCAAACAATGAAGAGCCCCCACAATGACTGGTCTCAAACTACAAACCTAGATATCAAGACATTAATGGAGAGATTAAAAAGAATTGAGGAGAGACAAGAAGAAACTAGGAAGGAGTTGATAACTGAGATAACAGTAATAAAGAATACTGTGAATGGAATAAATAACAAACTGATAAGCATGGAAAGCAGAATTACCAAAGCAGAAGAAAGAATCTCAGAGCTTGAGGACCAAAATATAGAACTAACCCAAACTGTTAAAAACACAGAAAACGAGCTTTAAAAGACAGAAAAAAACCTTCAAGAGATGAGCAATTACCTCAAGAGAAAGAACCTAAAAGTAATTGGCCTTCCTGAAACAGAAAGAGAAACCGAAACCACCTTGGAACAAATGTTCCATGAGATTATTGAAGGAAACTTCCCTCATCTTATCAGTGAGGCAAAAAATCACACACAAGAGATTCAGAGAATCCCTCCAAGACAACAAATGAGAAGACCAACTCCCAGAAACATAATAATTTGCCTAAACAAAGTAGGTATAAAAGAAAAAATCCTAAAGGCAGCAAGAGAAAAAAGCCAGATCACCTACCATGGAAGACCAAGCAGAAAAGCAGCAGATTTATCTACAGAAACCCTGCAGGCTAGGAGAGTTTGGAGCCCTATCTTCAAAGTCCTAAAAGATAAACAATTTCAACCAAGAATAAGCTACCCAGCCAAGCTAAGTTTCATCAGCGAGGGAGAGTTAAAATCTTTCCCAGATATCCAATCCCTAAGAACTTATGCTGCCACCAGACCACCTCTACATGAAACACTTAAGAAAGTGCTAAACACACAAGAAAAGGAAAAAAGAACAACACTCTTCACAAGAGTACAGGAAAAAGAATAAAATACACAAGAACCAACACCAAAACCAAAAGAAAGACAACAAACCAAGAGGAACAACAACAACTCTGTAAGAACTCTATGATAGGGACGAATTCTCACATTTCAATAATTAGCCTGAATGTGAATGGACTAAATGCACCACTGAAAAGACATAGAATAACAAAATGGATAAAATATAACCAGGCAACAATATACTGCCTTCAAGAGACCCATCTCACTAGAAAGGACATGCACAGACTCAAAGTAAGAGGATGGGAAACAAATTTTCAGGTGAACAGAACACAAAAGAAAGGAGGAGTTGCAATCCTAATTTCAGACAAAATACCATTTAAGCTATCAAAATTTTAAAAAGATACAGAAGGCCACTACATAATGATAAAAGGTTCACTCCATCAAAAGAAATATCTATCCTAAACATATATGCACCCAACATAGGAGCACCAACTTTCATAAAGCAGCTTCTAGGAAAACTAAAGAAAGATATTGGCTCTAACACCATCATAACTGGGGACTTTAATACCCCACTCACAACCCTAGACAGATCATCAGGACAAAAAATCAGCAATGAGATCTGGGACCTCAATGTGACTCTTGACCAAATGGACTTAATTGATACCTACAGAACACTCCACCCAATGACCACAGAATATACACTCTACTCAGCACCACATGGAACATACTCTAAGATCGACCACATACTTGGCCATAAATCAAGCATAAACAAATTTCAAAAGATCGAAATTTTGTCATGCACCTTCTCAGACCACAATGGAATAAAAATAAACATCAACACCAACAAGCTTCCCCCCACAACCACAAAGACATGGACACTAAACAGCATGGTGCTAAACAACTCCTCGGTCAACAATGAAATCAAAACAGAGATTAAAATACCTGGAAACAAATGAAAATGAATAGACATCTTATCAAAAACTCTGGGATGCCATGAAAGCTATAGTAAGAGGGGAATTCATATCCCTACAAACACACATGAAGAAAATGGAAGGATCACAAATCAAAAGTCTAACAAGTCACCTTAGGAAGCTGGAAAAGCAAGACCACCAAAACCCTAACTGCAGTAGAAGAATCCACATCACCAAAATAAAAGCCCAAATCTGGGTCACAGAAGACAAAAAGATAATACAAAAAGTAAATGAAACAAAAAGCTGGTTCTTTGAAAGGAGAAACAAGATCGATGATCCCTTAGCTAGACTGACCAAGAAAAAAGAGAAAATACCCAAATAAATATAATCAGAAACACAAAAGATGAAGTCACATCTGACCCCGAAGAAATACAAAAGATCATTAGAGACTACTATATACACTTGTATGGAAACAAACTGGAAAACCTTAAGGAAATGGAAGACTTTCTGATATCACACAATCTGTCTAGGTTGAAGCAAGAAGAAATCAAGACCATAAATTGACCAATAACAATCAAGGAAACTGACTATGCAATAAGAAAAATGCCTACAAAAGAAGCCCTGGACCAGATTGCTTTCCAGCAGAATTCTATAAGACATTTAAGGAGGAGCTGATACCAATCCTACTGAAAGTATTCCAGGCGATTGAGAAAGATGGAACCCTTCCCAAATCATTCTATGAAGCTAAAACCACATTGATACCCAAACCAGGTAAAGACCCAACAAAGAAAGAGAACTACAAACCAATATCTTTGATGAACACAGATGCCAAAATTCTCAACAAGATCCTAGCAAACGGGATTCAACAACACATCTCAAAAATCATCCATCATGACCAAGTAGGCTTCATCCCTGGGACACAAGGTTGGTTCAACATTTGCAAGACAATGAATGTAATTAAATACATCAACAGACATCAGAACAAAAAGCACATGATTATATCATTAGATGCAGAAAAAGCTTTTGATAAAATCCAGCACCCCTTCCTGATAAAAACCCTCGAACACCTAGGCATACATGGAACATACCTCAAAATAGTAAAAGTCATCTACGAGAAACTCACAGCTAGCATACTCCTAAACAGACAAAAATTGGAACCATTTACTCTGAAAACTGGAACAAAACAAGGATACCCACTCTCTCCCCTCCTGTTCAATATAGTATTGCAAGTCCTAGCTACAGCAATCAGAGAAGAGAAGGTGATCAGGGGTATCCAAATAGGAAAAGAGGAAGTGAAGTTATCCCTCTTTGCTGACGACATGATTGCATATCTTGAAAACCCAAGAGAATCTGTCAAAAGCCTCCTTGCACTGATAAAGGACTTTGGCAAAGTCTCAGGGTATAAAATAAGTGTGCAAAAGACAATCACATTTCTTTACACCAATAATAAACAAACAGAAACCCAAATAAAAAACACAATCCCATTCACAACTGCCACAAAAAAAATGAAATACCTTGGCATCTTCCTAACCAGAGATGA